>NC_084598.1:3423500-3553500 GCF_033807715.1 Cololabis saira | reverse complement strand
GAAAAATGCTGATACTTTCAAATGATTCCAGTCCACTCAAAGCCATTACACGATTGCAGTGGATTGCATTAAAACAAAATAAAAAAAACAACATTTGAATTCATAAGCAGCTATATCTGTGAAAAGAGAAGCGAGAGAGTAACAAAGCAATAGCCCTCTTCCTCTAATGCAATGTGACACTGAATACTACACACAGAGAAACAAGTAACCTCAAATTGGGTTATTCTTCCTACCTGCCAGTAATCCAGTTGATAAGCACTATATGTAGATTTCTGAGGAGCAGAGAAATCAGATTACCCTGAGCTGAACTGGGATTTTCAGACTAAATTGGCTGTTCTTCCTAAGGTCTCTCATTCTAACAGGATGAATGAGGGGAAATAAATGATTTGACTTTCCTCAGATAAATAGTCTGTTCAGGAGCAGACGGCAACAGGAAGCTGAGCAGGTTTATTAAGGTTAGAGAAACGCACTAACTTCATGTGTTTAGGAGAAAAATACAGTTTGGAAAGTTTGAAAATGAATTTGATATTTAGGTGAGATACAGTTATAAAGAGAATATTTCTGCAAAACAAATGCACAGACAAGTATAGTGAAGTGCAAGAAGCTGCACGTGAACTAAGGCCGTAGTGGAATCCTTTATTGGAGGACAAAAGACTGATTGGGTGTCAAGGATGACCGGAGGGGTGCTTGAGTGTTTTATGAAGGTGGTTCAGAAAAGAGGGGCTTATGGGAAACATGTCCATTGTAATCCTAACAAATTCAACCAGGATTAATCTGTTTTATAAAGTCCATGACATCATACTGATTCAGACGCAATAAGCCCACTCTGCAGCTGTAACTGCAACCTCTGCAGCAGAACAGCTGATAAATGCTGATTGTGTGTCAAATAAATAAAGTAAAGGAGAAATGTTTGTATTATGTCAGGTGGATGTTTTCAAATTATCAATTGAATTAATGGAAAATGAACTATATTTAGGTCCCGAGCACTTACAGTGCGAAAGCCCTATTGTATCGGTAGGAATTATTTTTTTAATCGTTTTTATTTTTCCGACAAAATGAGGGCCTTTTTTCCCCCTAAACGTTTCCCAAAAGTCACCAAATTTTGCACCAAGCCAGGCCTGGCAAAAAATTTGATATTTAATGGTTTGCATTAATGGGCGTGGCCTAATGGCTCAACAGCGCCCCCTAGAAAACTTTGTGCCTCAAGCCCCACAATACGGTTTGACGTACATGCACGAAAATCGCTACACACCTGTATCATGTCACAACTTAAAGAAAAGTCTCTTGGCGCCATGGCCGACACCCAACAGGAAGTCGGCCATTTTGAATAAATCGTGTAATTTTGACGCAATTTATGCCATTCCTTCAGCCGCTTCTTCGCCCGAACCGTAACGTGCACCCAGGTGTGTTACAAATGTGCGTCTCCATCCTGCGACGATGCGTATTACTTTTCTCATTCAAAAGCGTTACCCTGGCGACGCTAGACGCCAAAAAGTGCGCCCCCCTTCATCTGATTGGTCGATATCTGATAGTTCCTACTTTCTGCCATAACTTTTGAATGGTTTGATGTACAGAGGCGTGGGTGGTTTCATCCACTAAATGTCCAGTCCTGAAGAATCTACATGCAAGTCATACAAGCTTCCACTGCAGCCTGAATGTGCACAAGGGTGGAGGACCGTTCATCGCTGCTTGCAGCTTTAATATTTATTGAGTTTATAAAAGTGTAAAGTACTTTTACACAACAAGCATCAGCCCTGCCCAGGTCTATCCAGATCTGCAGGAGTTTCTATTGAGTCTAAGCAGGGCTTTTCTCTCTCTTCTGCACAATCACACACTGGAGGTGCTGGTGTTCAGTGTCTTGCCCAAGGGAACGTTGACATATGGCCTGTGAGGTGGGAATCTAACCACCCAGTCAGTGATAGATGGCTGCTCTACCTCTCAAGCCCCAGATGAAAGAAACAGCAAAGATCTGAAGTAGTGTTTGATGCGGTGACGTCAGTTCAATGTTTTGTATTTATACAGCACCTTCTTAACGTTGCACTGGGTTTTTTGAAGAACTTTTTTGGAATTCAGCTTGTTCTTTAGTGACTTCAAACGCAACATGAGAAATATTCAAGAAAAATGAGCAGCTGTTAATAAGCATACAGTTTTATATGAGGAAATGAGGAAAGGGGGAGGTAGTCTAGTGGCTACAGAGGTGGGCTCGGGTCTGGAGGACCAGGTTAGAGCCCCGGAATGGCAACCAAGATGAACCACCCTGGGCCCCTGAGCAAGGCATTAACCCTAATGGCTCCATGGTGTGTGTCTCAGATGTAAGTCGCTTTGGATAAAAGCGTCTGCTAAATGACAGTAGTAGTAGAAATTACATTTTCACGTTATGTACACAGAGTTATGTATGAATGGAACTTACTTCCCAAACACTTTGAGCAAACTACTGGCATGAAATAATTCAAATTATTAGTAAAGAAACATCTCTTGAATAAATACATATAAAACTTTAATTATTATTAAATGGCTATTGTTTTACTAAAAATGGTCATGGGTTCAAGTTATGATAAGTGATAATAACTTAAACACATTGTCGATGTCTATACATTGTTTGAATTGGTTGATGTTATTTAAAGAAGGTATGGTTTTGTATTGTAATGGATTACATCCAAATGTTTAACGGAATGACTGTAACTTTAATGTGAGTGTCAAAAGGAGCACTGGTCTTATTTGACAGAAATCTAGAATATATTTTGTAGTAGAATTTCCTTCTTTTTTTTTAACTTTTTTTTCTTTTCTATGTTTCTTTTCTTTTCCTTTACTACCTCTTTAGGTTCGCTTTTAATTTTGTCATGTATTTGTATATTATGTGTCGGACCCCAGGAAGAATAGCTACAGTTTTGCTGCAGCTAATGGGGATCCAAATAAAACTATAAACTATAAACTATACTCCTCAATAGCTTACCGAATGTTGGGAATTAATCTCATTTTTCTTTCACATGCCACATAAAACCTTGTAAACATATAATGTCAGACATTAATTTTTTTTATACCCACTTCATCCCGTTGGTCATGGGGGCAAGGCTGGAACCTCTTCCTCCTGTCATCACGCCAGGTACAACTCCATTCAACTCAATTCAACTCAGCTCAACTCATATCAACGTTATTTATCCCTGAAGGAAAATGATATGTTGCAATCACTCTCTAAGTTTCTTCAAAGAGTTTTTCATTTTACCAAGCAACTGTCTGCAAAATGGACAGAACTCCCCTGCTTTATCAGTTTCTTTAAGTCACTGGCTCTGCTGCAGATGGGACTGCACTCTCCACAACAAGGCAAGGCAAATGTATTTATAAAGCACATTTCACATGACGAGCATGGACTCAATGTGCTCAAATACAAATGTACATAAACAACCAAACAAACAAAATGACAGGGTTACAATAACAGAAACAGATAAAAGGATGTCAAGAGAAAAATAAAAAACAACATTAACAACAATAATTCCATTAAAACAAAAGTGTTATCACTCAGCCAATCATTTAGAGTTTAGTCAAACGCCTGTGCAAAAAGGTTTTAGTCTGCCTTTGAAAGAGGGCTGTTGGAGCAGACCTTAGTTCCTGCAGAGAGGAATTCCAGAGAGTGTAGTAGTGACTGAAAGCACCATGAGCAGATCTAGTGTGGATTCTAGGAATGATTAGAAGACTCTTATTTGATGATCTAAGGCAGGGGTCGGCAACCCACGGCTCCAGAGCCGCATGTGGCTCTTTAGCGCCGCCCTAGTGGCTCCTGGAGCTTTTTCAGAAATGTTTGACCTTTTTTATTCTTTTTTTCCTCTTTTTTCTTCCTTTTTCCTTTCCTTTTTTATCTCGAAATTTCGACTTTTTTCTTGACATTTCGACTTTTTTCTCAACATTTCGACTTTTTTTCTCGACATTTCAAATTTTTTCTCGACATTTCGACTTTTTCTTGAAGTGCATAATGAAAAAAAAATCTTCCCACAGTTATAACTAATATAGAAACATGCAGTATGTGTTGTCTTCATTCTAAGGCTTATACAAGACTTTTCATTTTTTGCAGCTCCAGACATATTTGTTTTTTGTATTTTTTTACATGACCCAATATTCAGGTTTTAAAAGGAGTAACCCAGGGCTCATATTCAGGTTTTTAAAAACATGAATATGAGCAAATTCGGGTTATTCAAAGGGGTTATTGGTGTTTACATGGCCGTGCAAATTCGGGTTATTGCCAATATTCGGGTTTTAAAAGGGTTTTGTTTTACTGCACCTTTTTCCTGTCACGTTTTTTAGAGGGACTTCGTCATAAATTAGTAGTCCAACATACTTATGGACAAAATAAAACAATACTTTATAACCTGTGAATAACTGAATGTTTTGCAGATCAGCCCTGCACAATTTTACAGTTTTCAGGAAAATACTAGAAGTTTTCTATACATTTTCTTTGCATTGCATTCTTTCCTCTAGTGCTGTAATTATATTCAATTGTATTATACATCCCTCCTCGTCTTTCAGCTCACGCCAGCGAGTGAACGCCGGGATAATGTTTATTCTTGTCCAGGCATTTAGCTTGTTACTCTCCCGCTTTCTTTTTTTCACCTCCTCCGATAAAACTTTTATTTTCTTGGGTTTTTCCGCTGCTTGGGCCATGACACCAGCTTCTGCTGAGCTCTGCGCTCCACGCCCCGCCCAGCTTTGGTCTCCACTACGAATGGGGAAGGAGGGGGAAGTGACGTATGCCGTAAAGCAGTCAAAGCCGTAAAAATGTGTAGTTTTTTAGTGTGGAAGGGTTCCTACCATGCTCCTCAAAGTTACATAGTGCCAGTGAAGGAGATACAGACCCCTCAGACCATGACAGAGGTTCATTAAACCTGTTGGAAGTTGATGTTCCATCACAATGATGATGATGAAATATTAGATTAAGCTGGAAAAGTTACATAGTGCTGCTTTAAGGTGTTTTTGGAAAGACAAAGATATGAGCTAAGGTATTATGTATAGAACCAAGGTGTACGGTGTAGGAGTGAAGATGGATGTTGAGGGAGCATCTTGATGGTAGCAATCATTAACTAAAGCTGAGTTTGCAGTCCAGACAGTCTGGAGTTTTCATGCTAACCTTGTTCAAACCTATGAGCCTGCTTTTTATCATTAGAATTTGCTGAAAATAACTCTGACCTCAACATATTGATTTACATATAGAATATCCCGCAATCACAAAAGAGAATTGCAGGATCAATTCATACAAGATAAGAACTGTGTGCGACCTTAACATGTCTCTCTGGGTGTAAGAACTTGCTGATTTTTGTAATGGTTCATTTTTTATGTTAGAAGAAAAAACAGTTTAAGCAGGAACATTAGAATTCAAGTATTTATGTAGCTCTTCTATCCATCCACATGTGACTTAAGTGTAACATCTCAGCATGATTTATGTCCTAAGCGGCAGTTTCTTGCACTGTAAATAGCAAGACTCCCAACTTCTCTTCTGCTGTTTTTGTATTTTCTAAGATGACACATGAATCCCTGGTGGCCCTGGGAATCAGACAACCCAGGTGCAACACTAATATCCTCCCAGTATCCAAACATTTCCTTTAAAAGTAACTGGCACATTGGGGCCCATAAATTAGAACCGAATGTTGCTCAAGATGTCTGGTTTGCAATGAGACTGTACCCAGAGCAATAAACTTTGACATTGCTGCTTGAAAAATGCCTGCCCTTTTTCATTGTCAAGTGTTACAAATTGATGAAATGAGTTCATCGATGTTCCCTGGTCATTATCTCTCCAGTGGCACTTTGTTTTACAGACGGTGGGAAAAGGGACAGTGCAGATTAGAGACCCAGGCACAGTTTATCAAACAAAATCTAATATCATCCATAAGAGAGGAATCTGGAAATCAATACTTCATTACTAAATTGTTAGTGGGGATGAAGAGTAATTGTGTGAGTTCAGAGATGTGTCTCAGCAGCCGGGGCATAGGAAGTTCAATGTCACCCGGGAAGTGATAAGTAAAGGCACTGATGGGAAGAAACATTTCTGTAATGGGGGATGCAGTAGCAGGGCAGTGGCCTGAGCACACAGCACACAATACACACTGGTTTGCCATTGATTGGCTCAGTTATAAAGATAGAATGGTTTAAAGAGTAAAAGAGAGACAGAGAAAAAGGCAGAAGTAGAGGAGGAAAGGAGTTATACTCGGCTCCACCTTCTGAATTTACCCTCATCTTGTCACCGTCACCAGTTTTTGGAGCTTCATGTAAAGCCCTCTTCTGTGGTCATGCTGATCAATCGTGTGGTACATTTGCATCCTGACATAAAAAAGTGCAATAATGAAACGGTTCCCCGGCAAAAACGGCAATCAACTTGATGACATGGCTATCACCATTGGCAAATGGGTGTGTGTTAATAAACCTATATATATATATATATATATATATATATATATATATATATGTATATATATATGTATATATATATGTATATATATATGTATATATGTGTATATATATGTGTATATATATGTGTATATATATGTGTATATATATATGTATATATATATGTATATATATATGTATATATATATGTATATATATATGTATATATGTGTATATATATGTGTATATATATGTGTATATATATGTGTATATATATATGTATATATATATGTATATATATATGTATATATATATGTATATATACATTTATATTCAACATTTAGCGTCACCACCAGAAAAATAACTTATTTGACAATTTTCACCTGTTTCAAGTAAATTTTCACTTGAAATAAGTAGAAAATTCTGCCAGTGGGACAAGATTTATCTTCTATTTTCTATCTTATCTTCTTTGCAAACAAATCTTGTTCCACTGGCAGATTTTTCTACTTATTTCAAGTGAAAATCTACTTGAAACAAGTGAAAATTGTTGTTTTTTCCAGTGATGAGTCTTGTTTTAAGTGTAATGAGATTTTTTTACTAAAATGAGACATTTTAACTAAAAATAAGACAAATATTCTTGTTAAGATTGTGAGTTTTTGCAGTGATCCATGTTACTTATCCTGTGAAGGACAGAGTCATATTGATAAGTTCAGAAAAGTGTTTTTTATTGTTGTGTTTTGATGTATTTGATGTAAGCCCAGTGGATATTTAAAGCTTACAGAAGGCTGCATTTAACTGCTGCTATGTCATTCCTGCAGTATTTCTGCAGGTGTTTTGGTCACTGCTATTATTTGTAATATATTATATTATTTGTAATCAGCACAAAATATCTGTCCCCATATGATAAAATCCACCATCCCCCCTGATTTTATTTACAACTCGAGTACTGTATATATAAATGATGACTGAACATGGTCACTTAAGCATACAGTGTTTACACTTCTTGTGTTTCTGTTCACTGTGTGTAAGGTCACATCAGTGCAATGAGCAGATCACCCCAGTGCGGCTTAGTCACATTTCTGCGTCTGCAGTACCTTTGACCTGCTCCTCGGCCTCGCCATGTTCAGCCATGCAGGTCAGAGCATTCATAAACCAAACCTGCAGCCAGTGGGGCTGAGAACTGATGCAGTGCTGTTTTATATGATAGGATATGTTCACATGTTGGTGAAAGAATATGGACGGAAGCTACTTAACAGATTTGTGCTTTTCTGTGTTTATATGTATCTGGTTATATAGTTTAGAGAGACTTGGGCTAATTCAGAAACGTTTTTATAGTGAGTTTTTGCAAGTAAGTAACAATAGATATGAATATGTTGGCCGAATGGCTGATTTTCTATGTTAATTAAACTATTCGTCCAGCAACTCAGGTTGATTTTATATCAGTTAAGTGCCAATTTACATTAAAAGTAGTCAAGTGAACAATACTTGTCTCCCCGTAGGATTTAAGAGGGTTAGTTGCAGCCAGGTGCTACTTGTCATCGGCCCTTGATCAACTGATTGCCACTAGCCATGCAGACCAAAAGAAGACACTTTGGGAGTTTGGTGGACTAGGACCCTCAGGTGTATGTTAACACAATGCCAAAAAGGAAAAACACAAGCAATGGTCGTATAGAAGCAACTGTTGCTGCATATCAAGCTAGGCTAGGGTATAAGACCATCTCCAAACAATGTGTTCAATGTTCTGAAGTTAGAAAGATTATTCACAGGTGGAAAACATTCAAGATGTTTGTCAATCTTACATGGGCTAATGTCCGCCCCTGGGAAATTACCCCAAGGTAAGACTGTCCAAACCCGAGAAGAATGCAACAACAGGCCATGAGTTACGTACATCTCTGACCCGACAAGCCTCATTGAGCATGTTAAAGTCCATGACAGCCCAATTATGATAAAAATGAACAAAATAGTTTGAGGGTTGCTAGGTGAAAACCTCTGTTGTCTAAACGGAACATGGTGCCGTAAGTGTGGTTCACGAAACTGCATCTGGCAAAATGATTTCTAAAGTCCTATGTACTGATGAAAGAAGAGGTGAGTTGTTTGTCCCTAATGCTCAGAGCAATGTTTGGCAGCAAAAACCAAATGAAACATTTCAGTAGAAACACTTCATATCCACTGACAAGCACTGTCATTGACTATAAACTCCTCTATATACCAAAGTATTCTAGAGGCAAATGCATGACCATCTGTCTGGCAGCGAAAGCTTGTTCAAAACTGGGTCATGCAACAGCGAAATGATCCCAGGCACTCCAGCAAATCTACATCAGAATGGCTGAAAGACAAAATAATCTAAATTTTGGAATAGCCTCATCAAACTCCAGATCTCAACCCAACTGATCTATTGGTAGGACTTATTGGTAAGATGCCCCCCCTTTCAGCTTCATAGACAAACATTGGATGGTCCTGAACTCTGGTCTGTTTTATGGTGTTTATCCAAACAAATGAATAAATAACAAAAATAAACAGGATTTTTATTCATGGGTTTGTTTTATTCTTTCTGTGTTCTCCTGTTTTGGTGTCGATTTTCCTGTGTTCTTTTAGACTTTTGTTTTGTATCTTTATTTCTTTATTGTCTTGAAAGTTCAATTCAATTCAATTCAATTTTATTTGTATAGCGTCTAATACAACAGGTGTTGTCTCTAGACGCTCTCCAGAGACCCAGAACATAAACCCCCGATCAATTATTACATAAACAATGGCAGGTAAAAACTCCCCTAGTGGGAGAAAAGCCTTAAGCCAAACAGTGGCCAGAAAAACTCCCCTTTAGGAGGAAGAAACCTGGACCAGGACCTGGATGGGGGGGGGGACCGCAGGCCAGCACGCAGCTCCTGAAGCTCCGGCCTGCAAACATGCACAAAAGAGAAAAAAGGGGGGCCGGCACAAGAAACTGCAGGAACGATGGACAAAAATGATAGCTATGAGATATTTATAATAAATAAAAATGGAGATGGAGAAGAGAGGAAGGGAAGAGGAGAGGAGGAGAAGGGTGAAAGGGCACTGCCCAGTGGATCATGTCGGTGCCCCCCTGCAGCATAGGCCTATAGCAGCATATCTACCACCAAGCTATATTTGAGACTAACTATTATAGTCTTGTTCTATAGCTGCAACTATGACTACTGACTCTAACACACTAGAGTTTACACTACCTAGAGATTTACCAACACCAGCTAGAGGTTTACTAAACACTAACTATAGGCTTTACTAAACAGAAAGGTTTTAAGTTTAGTTTTGAAGGTGGAGGTGGTGTCAGCCTCCTTAACCCAGATTGGAAGTTGGTTCCATAGTAGTGGTGCCTGATAGCAGAACGCCCGCCCTCCAAAAGTGCTTCTTTCCCCTTCTGTTTGGCTTCTTGTTAAACTTCCTCTGTTGGTTCTCTGTCCTGATTGTTCCCACCTGGGTCTCATTACCCTTTGAGTATCTGTCTGTGAGTGTGTGTCTGTGAGTATCTGTCTGTGAGTGTGTGTCTGTGAGTGTGTTTGTGAGTGTGTGTTTGTGAGTGTGTGTCTGTGAGTGTGTGTTTGTGAGTGTGTGTCTGTGAGTATCTGTCTGTGAGTGTGTGTCTGTGAGTGTGTGTCTGTGAGTGTGTGTCTGTGAGTGTGTGTCTGTGAGTGTGTGTCTGTGAGTGTGTTTGTGAGTGTGTGTTTGTGAGTGTGTGTCTGTGAGTGTGTGTGTGTGTGTGTGAGTGTGTGTTTGTGAGTGTGTGTCTGTGAGTGTGTGTGTGTGTGTGTGTGAGTGTGTGTTTGTGAGTGTGTGTCTGTGAGTATCTGTCAGTGAGTGTGTGTTTGTGAGTGTGTCTGTGAGTATCTGTCTGTGAGTATCTGTCTGTGAGTGTGTGTTTGTGAGTGTGTGTCTGTGAGTATCTGTCTGTGAGTGTGTGTTTGTGAGTGTGTCTGTGAGTATCTGTCTGTGAGTATCTGTCTGTGAGTGTGTGTCTGTGAGTGTGTGTCTGTGAGTGTGTGTCTGTGAGTGTGTTTGTGAGTGTGTGTTTGTGAGTGTGTGTCTGTGAGTGTGTGTGTGTGTGTGAGTGTGTGTTTGTGAGTGTGTGTCTGTGAGTGTGTGTGTGTGTGTGAGTGTGTGTTTGTGAGTGTGTGTCTGTGAGTATCTGTCTGTGAGTATCTGTCTGTGAGTGTGTGTTTGTGAGTGTGTGTCTGTGAGTATCTGTCTGTGAGTGTGTGTTTGTGAGTGTGTGTCTGTGAGTATCTGTCTGTGAGTGTGTGTTTGTGAGTGTGTGTCTGTGAGTGTGTGTCTGTGAGTGTGTGTCTGTGAGTGTGTGTTTGTGAGTGTGTGTCTGTGAGTATCTGTCTGTGAGTGTGTGTCTGTGTGTCTATACAGTAGATTGTCCTGCCTGTCCTCACTTCCTGACGTGCTGCTCTGTCATCCTCATGCCAGACTGTTGTTGTTTGCTCCGGTTGCCTCTTGCTTTGCTTTTGCTTTTGCTTTTTTAATACCCTGACCTGCCAACGGTTTAAAGGAGACCTATTATGAAAAACAGGTTTTTTCTTTCTTTAACATATATAAAGTGGTCTCCCCTCAGCCTGCCAACTCGGAGAAGATGGAAAGCAACCAGATTCTGCAGTGTCTGTACAGCTGCCCGGATGATCCGTCCAGTGTCGTGTGGATCTACGAGCCAATAAGATTCTGCTCCCGTTGTTACGTAACGACAGGAGCTGATTTCCATAGGTCAGCCTCCGCTGCTGAAACCACGCCCACAACTAACTCTGTCGAGCCGGAGCTTCCGCCATTGTTCAGAAGCGGTGGCTGTTTCCACAGCGGGGACAGTTAAAATGAGGTTTTGCATCGACACTTACCCTCATAAAAGGATCAGTGCCCACAGTACGGACCCGGCAACTGCACACGAGTGAGCGGTAAGTGACGTTATTTTTTTATATAACGAAATCGGAGTAAATAACTGTGGTGTACCTGTTTAGAATTCAATTAAATCTTCCTGTGTGAATAAGTGTGAAGACGAGGTGACTAAAGGCTGATTTATGGTTCCGCGTTTCACCAACGCAGAGCCTACGGCGTAGGGTACGCGTCGATTAAACGCAGAACCGTAAATCAGGCTGTAAGATCCGTTTACACCGTGTAACTGAATGCGAGCTCTGTCCACACTGAAACTGTTAAACTCACCGCCAGTTAGTCACTATTTTGTCACTGAAGTTCAATCGCATCGCATGGGACACGCTTTGTGTACGGAGCCGCTGCTCTTCAGCCCGGAGAGGCTTTGTTCCCTCCCCTGCTACACGTCATTCAGGCAGCCAATCAGTACAGAGCCTCATTATCATAGCCTCGCCCCCTCAGAATCACTCACAGAGAAGGAGGTTAGAAGCGGTAAAACTATAGACACGGCCCACAGGCTGAATTTCTGATTTATGTAAAAAAAAAACAAGCTTTAGATTGTTTTTAAGACATTCAAGGCCTGTTTAAAATATACATTAAATGCCATAATAGGTCTCCTTTAGGTTTCCCAGTGAAGAACCTCTGTGTACTACTCAGCCCTTTCTTGCTTTTGGCTCCTCCACAACTCCATAGTCACATTTCCGTTACACAAAAGAAAAACCAAACTTGTGAATAGCTCCCAAAAAGTGAATTTACGATAAAGGTGGTGGAGGTGTGTGTGGGGGTGTGTGTCCTACTGCTGTTAAGAAAATAGTCATAACAATCTATTTAAAAAAAAAAGAAGATAAGGGTGAAAAGACAAAATTATTAAGCAGAACACCAAAGAGATAATTTAAAACAAATTAACCCTGCGCTGCAGAAAATCAAGGAAGAAATTCTGGTGATAATTGTGGTTTAATTTTGCTCAGTGAACAATTTCTCTCTTAGACAGATTATTTGATCCATTATTAATATAACAATATTGATTAAAAAGCCTTGAATTTTTATACTCCCAGACCAAGGATTGCTGCAACTCTAAAAAAGGAAACAAGCCTCATATTCTTATACTCACCAACTTATACAAACCAAAGGAGTATTTTCTTTTTCTTTTTAATTAACACAGACACCACCTCACTTACACATGATATAACAAGCTGTTTAAATCCAGATCCTGCTATTTCATGAGTACATGTTTGAATGTTCAGTAAATAGTCTGCTCAGTTTCAAATGAGGCCTTCACTGTTGTTGGAACTTTCTCTTTTTTCTTTTTAATGGCAGTGCTTTGACGTTGGTGAAGTGAGGCTGACAGTCCAGTAAGAGGGGCCGTTTGCTAATGATTTTTGAGCAGCCCCCAACTGAGTCCTAAATGTCTGCAATATCCATAAACAACTCTATACTGTCCAATTAGGCAGACAGAGATGTACTGGGCTGTCAGGCAGATTTGCATGGCTAAGCACCTGAGATCCAAAGGATGATGAGGGGGATGGTTCACCGGCCAGAGAGAGAATGTGCACAATGGATGACTTTCATTACAGCATTACCGCTTTACATACACACTCATCCAATTACCGCCTGGATTAATTGATCATCGTACCTTTTCTTTTAGCAGCAACGGTGGTGGAGCTGCTGTGTATTTCTTCTTCACACTCTTTCACACTCTCCCAGGTTTACAGCCAGCTTCTTTATAAGAGAGTCTGAGGGGACATTTTGCGAATGGAGGGGGGGGTTTGTTAGAGAAAAGCGTCATGAGCCACCACTGTGAAGATGGCCATTTGCAGGATCGCATACACTGGGAATAATTAGAATTTATGCGTGCTCGTCAATCCTGCTCCATCCCCTTCCCTGCTGTAGGCCCATCAGTGGTCAGGAAGGTTCACCGGAGCATGACACATCCCTGAGTGCATTTGATCAGAATGAATTATGCCTTTTAGATTCATTATGGCACTTTATTTCTCCTCTCTGTCC
The DNA here is from genome assembly GCF_033807715.1 of Cololabis saira. Lineage (NCBI taxonomy): Eukaryota > Metazoa > Chordata > Actinopteri > Beloniformes > Belonidae > Cololabis > Cololabis saira. The sequence continues at coordinate 3,540,234 of NC_084598.1, read as the reverse complement.
TCCTTCCTTGTCTGTTCAGTGCCAGGAATGAAATGTACAAGACAGGGTACATATTTTATTGTATGCATGCTGTCATGCACGCACAGTTAGGGATAAGAAACAGGAGGTGGTGTTTTAGCCCTGCAACCCAATATAGCACATTTCTAAGAGAGTTCTTTTTCTAAGAGACCAAGCAAAACTATGATCTAGTATATATGTAATCTCAACCCACAGACCTGAGGAAACATCTGCTATAATGATAAAAAAAAGGGAAAAAAACTGGAATACTTCAAAAGTGACATAATGAAAGCCCTTTAATATGACTGGAATCTAATTAAACCCATGCTGTTTACTGTACAGGCTTATGACAACTGTTAATGGGATCATTTAAGATCATTTAAAATACAAACGAGTCTTTTCTTTGTGTTCATTAATTACTGCTAATTATATGAACAGCTAGCGTTGTCAGCACAGAGTATTTGTCTGAGATGAAACACCAGGTCTGAACATGAGGAAATTCCACTTTCCTCATCCTGACTGGTGATGATGGGAACATGAAGACAAAATACCCTGCTGGAATTTGGCTTCAGCCTTGCATTGTTTTACTATCTCAACTTCCGTTTTACTCCTTTATTTTGCCGTGATCTTGTACAAGTTCTTTCTTCTTTTGTTTGAATGTTTTCACTTTCATTCGAATATGGAGGGGTGAAAGCCAGTACTGGAGTTGAGGGGGGGGGGGGGGGGGGGAGGGGGTGAAAAAATGGATGTAAAACTGCCATCCCCCCTTTCCATCCCTTATGTCATTTCATCAATGAATGTGGTTTTACTGCTATTTCAACATTTAGAGTCATCACCAGAAAAAAACTTATTTGACAATTTTCACCTGTTTCAAGTACATTTTCACTTGAAATAAGTAGAAAAATCTGCCAGTGGGACAAGATTTATCTTCTCATTACAAGCAAAAAAATCTTGTTCCACTGGCAGATTTTTCTACTTATTTCAAGTGAAAATTTACTTCAAACAGGTGAAAACTGTTGTTTTTTCCAGTGATGAGTCTTGTTTTAAGTGTAATGAGATGTTTTTTACTAAAATGAGACATTTTAACTAGAAATAAGACAAATATTCTTGTTAAGATTGTGAGTTTTTGCAGTGATCCATGTTACTTATCCTGTGAAGGACAGAGTCATATTGATAAGTTCAGAAAAGTGTTTTTTATTGTTGTGTTTTGATGTATTTGATGTAAGCCCAGTGGATATTTAAAGCTTACAGAAGGCTGCATTTAACTGCTGCTATGTCATTCCTGCAGTATTTCTGCAGGTGTTTTGGTCACTGCTATTATTTGTAATATATTATATTATTTGTAATCAGCACAAATTATCTGTCCCCATATGATCAAATCCACCATCCCCCCTGATTTTCTGTTTAATGGTGAAAGCTAAACATCTGTTTTGCACAGTTTTTCCTGTTTCCTGGGCCCTTTTAACGGCGGACTAAAGGGACTAAGAACCTACCGGTATCTTGCCCCAAAACAGCTGGGCTAGGCTCCGACTCAACTCCGAGGAAGCAACTGAGAATTCATTAGTAAGTCTACGTAATCATTTTAATTTGAGCAGATTGCATCACCTCATTTTTGAATTTTTAACTTCATCCATTTTTTTTTTCCATGGCCTGGCTCCACTCCTGGGACGAAGCCCAGTCAGACATAAAGGTTAGTAATCTCTGATGCAAGCAAGCTGCTAGATTTCAGATCATGTCAAGTCTTTTTCTGTTAGCGCTTTTAGCCTGGTTAATAATGCAGTTTCTTATCCTCATTCATTTTTGTACGGCAACCCTCACCTATCCAAATGTTTAAGAAAAGTGAAATAATCAATGCTACCAAGTGGTCAATCTTTTTCTAACCATTGTTTTCATCGTCTCCTCAGAGCTTCATCAGTAATCAAGGGTTAATTTCACACCTCAGTGGAGTTCCTTCCTTAATATCTATTCAGTGTAATTAAATCTGTCCAATAAAGGGAATGCTTTTCTTCTTTGGTCTCTCACATCTAGTGTTTCCTTTCTTTTTGTCTGTTTTGCACCCATCACATCGTCTGAACTACGCCGTCATCGTCTGAACTACGGGCCAGCCGGCCTCGCCTGACGGGCAGAATCTTATCCCTAAAATGAAAACATTCCTGACCGAGACTGAAGACGGGAAGAGCGAGAGAGCGGGAGGGAAAACCAGAGTTTCTGGGAGAGGAAACGGAAAGGAAAAAAGAAGCTGATGCATCTTGTGTCTTTTAACTTGCTTTTTTTTTGCTGGAATGTGAAGATTTGACCCTGTCAGTCACACATCTCGACAAGTTTAATCACGGTGTGCCCTCTGCAAAATCATGGCTAAATAGGAATGCAAATAATAGAGCGCGGGGCCTCTTATAAATGCTAATCAAGGGGACTAATCAGCTGACAGGTCTGCAGATCTGGCTCTCTCAAAGAGTCACTCAAACTTCACTTTTCTTTTCTAGTTCTTTTTTTTTGAAGCCATGCACTAGTGTATTTAAAAAAATAAGGAATAAACATTTCCTATTCTTATTTCAATTACACACATTAAACCCTTGTACTGTCTTTGGGTCAAAATGACCTCATTCTCCTGTTCCTTCTTTCCTCCTGCTCTCTCCTTCCTTCTTCCCTTCCTCTTTACTCATTTCCTTCTTTCTTTTCTTCCTTCCTTCCTTCCTTCCTTCCTTCCTTCCTTCCTTCCTTCCTTCTCCCTTCCTCTTTACTCCTTTCCTTCTTTCTTTACTCATTTCCTTCCTTCTTTTCCCCCCTCGTACATTCTATCCTTGTTTTCTCCTTTCCTTTCTTCATTCTTTTTTCCCTTCCTTCATTCTTTTTTCCCTTCTTTCCTTCCTTCCTTCCTTCCTTCCTTCCTTCCTTCCTTCCTTCCTTCCTTCCTTCCTCCCTTCTTTCCTTCCTTCCTTTTTGTCTCCTTTCCTTTCTTCATTCTCTTTCCCTTCTTTGCTCCCTTCTTTCCTTCTTTTTTCCCTTCCTTCCTTCCTTCCTCCCTTCTTTCCTTCCTTCCTTTTTTCTCCCTTCCTTCCTTCCTTCCTTCCTTCCTTCCTTCCTTCCTTCCTTCCTTCCTTCCTTCCTTCCTTCCTTCCTTCCTTCCTTCCTTCCTTCCTTCCTTCCTTCCTTCCTTCCTTCCTTCCTTCTTTTCTTCCTTCCTTCCTTCCTTCCTTCCTTCCTTCCTTCCTTCCTTCCTTCCTTCCTTCCTTCCTTCCTTCCTTCCTTCCTTCCTTCCTTCCTTCCTTCTTCCTCCCTTCTTTCCTTCCTTCCTTTTTTCCCTTCCTTCCTTCCTTCCTTCCTTCCTTCTTTCCTTCCTTCCTTCCTTCCTTCCTTCCTTCCTTCCTTCCTTCCTCCCTTCTTTCCTTCCTTCCTTTTTTCTCCCTTCCTTCCTTCCTTCCTTCCTTCCTTCCTTCCTTCCTTCCTTCCTTCCTTCCTTCCTTCCTTCCTTCCTTCCTTCCTTCCTTCCTTCCTTCCTTCCTTCCTTCCTTCCTTCCTTCCTTCCTTCCTTCTTTTCTTCCTTCTTTCCTTCCTTCCTTCCTTCCTTCCTTCCTTCCTTCCTTCCTTCCTTCCTTCCTTCTTTTCTTCCTTCCTTTCTTTCTTCCTTCTTTCCTCCCTTCTTCCCTTCCTTTTTTCTCCCTTCTTTCCTCCCTTCCTTCCTTCTTTCCTTCCTTCCTACCTCCCTTATTCCTTCCTTCCTTTTTTCTCCCTCCCTTCCTTCCTTCCTTCCTTCCTTCTTTTCTTCCTTCCTTCCTTCCTTCCTTCCTTCCTTCCTTCCTTCCTTCCTTCCTTCCTTCCTTCCTTCCTTCCTTCCTTCCTTCCTTCCTTCCTTCCTTCTTTTCTTCCTTCCTTCCTTCCTTTCTCCCTTCCTTCCTTCCTTCCTTTTTTCTCCCTTCCTTCCTTCCTTCCTTCCTTCCTTCCTTCCTTCCTTCCTTCCTTCCTTCCTTCCTTCCTTCCTTCCTTCCTTCCTTCCTTCCTTCCTTCCTCCCTTCTTTCCTTCCTTCCTTCTTCCTTCCTTCCTTCCTTCCTTCCTTCCTTCCTTCCTTCCTTCCTTCCTTCCTTCCTTCCTTCCTTCCTTCCTTCCTTCCTTCCTTCCTTCCTTCCTTCCCTCCTTCCTTCCTTTCTTTCTTCCTTCCTTCCTTCCTTCCTTCTTTCCTCCCTTCCTTCCTTCTTTCCTCCCTTCCTTTCTTTCTTCCTTCCTTCCTTCTTTCCTCCCTTCTTCTCTTCCTCCTTCCTTGACCCAAAGACAGCAGGGTCTTAAAATGTCTAATTTTTAGTCAAAAAAACTCATTACACTTAAAACAAGAGTCATCACCAGATAAATAACTTGTTATTTGACAATTCCCACCTGTTTCAAGTAAATATTCACTTAAAACAATAGGAAGGGTTAATAAAGGCGTGATTTCTGATCACTTCTCATGCTCCCTCAGGCAGAGGCTTTTATTTGCAGCATCTTATCATTTTATTTGTTCTTTTACTTGTTTTATACATACATATGAAAACAAAACTCCCCCTCAGTGGAGCAGGAGACAAAGGTTACATTAAAGCCATGTAAAGGGTATTTTCCTTTTCAAGACAGACCAGCTGTCGCTTTTTCTGAACAATGTAAATGAGCCTTGCCAATCCAGTCCTCTGTGATCTGCCACAAAAGTCAAGGTCTCCGTGAAGACTTTGAAATGTTGATTCAGTTGAGTGTGGTGACTTCCCTTTGCACTTTTAAAAATGCAGCTGATCTAAGTTTTATGTGTGCTTGAAACTTGTGAAGGGTGCCTTTCTCCTTCGTTGTCAAAGATGTCAAACTTAAATATAAAATTCTGTCTTGCCCTGAGTGCATCAAAATCTTCTTTTTTTTTTTTTTCCTTTTGGAGTCCATAAAATAACAGAATGGTATAAAGCACCACTATTTTGCCACATCTGTTGACAAACGAAATAATCTTAATATACAAGTTATCCATAAAATGTTCCTTACTTGTTTCCACAGTAAAACTGCAGCGAGGCTTAACCTTGTACTGTCTTTGGGTCAAAATCACCTCATTCTCCTGTTCCTTCTTTCCTCCTGCTCTCTCTCTCTTTCCTTCTTCCCTTCCTCTTTACTCTCTTCCTTCCTTCTTTTCTCCCCTCATACTTTCTTTCCTTCTTTCCTCCGTTCCTTCCTTCCTTCTTTTTTCCTTTCCTTTCCTTTCCTTCCTTCCTTCCTTCCTTCCTTCCTTCCTTCCTTCTTCCTTCCTTCCTTCCTTCCTTCCTTCCTTCCTTCCTTCCTTCCTTCCTTCCTTCCTTCCTTCCTTCCTTCTTCCTTCCTTCCTTCCTTCCTTCCTTTTTCCCTTCCTCCCTTCTTTCTTTCCTTCCTTCTTTCCTTCCTTCCTTCTTTCTTTTCTCCCCTCGTAAATTCTTTCCTTTTTTCTCCTTTCCTTCATTCCTTCCTTCTTTTCTCCCTTCCTTCCTTATTTCCTCCCTTCTTTCCTTCCTTCCTTCTTTTCTCCATTCCTTCCTTCTTTTCTCCCTTCCTTCCTTCCTTCCTTCTTTTCTCCCCTCGTAAATTCTTTCCTTTTTTTCTCCTTTCCTTCCTTCCTTTCTTCTTTTTTTCTTCCTTCCTTCCTTTCTTCCTTCCTTCCTTCCTTCCTTCCTTCCTTCCTTCCTTCCTTCCTTCCTTCCTTCCTTCCTTCCTTCCTTCCTTCCTTCCTTCCTTCCTTCCTTCCTTCCTTCCTTCCTTCCTTCCTTCCTTCCTTCCTTCCTTCTTTCCTCCCTTCTTCCCTTCCTCCTTCCTTGACCCGAGGACAGCACAAGGGTTAGAGTCAACAGATCTACGGTAAGACATACAGTAGATGCTTCACGTTATCTATAATGCATTTATTTAGAAAGGAAATGCATTCATAAGGGATAAATTGGATTTTTCCAAGCATAATTATACATAATTTTTAATGGTTTGTCTTGTCACTGAGGATAAAAAGGGCTGTATGGCACGTCAACTGGATCTAGCATTTTAAAGACTTAACACTTCTCCGCTCACTAATGATGGTTTACAGGCCAATTCTCTGGGGGCAGTCTGAGTGCTTCCAACATATCACATCTTCACAGGCAATCCACATAACTTAGTCTGGCAATGCCAAGGGAGGTTTAAACACGAGCCAAAAGAGTGAGCAAGAGATGTGTCAGGAAACAGCATCATGTAGAAATCTCTGCAAACAAAAACATTGCAGCATCAAATCCTCTTTCACCTTTACACTTGTGCGAGTGTTGATTGCGCCAAATTACCAAATTTTAACATTAATGAGAATATCAAAAATAACGTCTTTTTAATGACTGGATCATTTCCCCTCGTACACTGTATCCAGTACTGGAGTTGAGGGGGGATGACGGGGATGGCATCCCCCCTGAAATAAAAACGGTCCAAATCATCCCCCCTGTAAAACTGCCATCCCCCCCTTTCCATCCCTTATGTCATTTCATCAATGAATGTGGTTTTACTGCTATTTCAACATTTAGAGTCATCACCAGAAAAATAACACCAGAAAAATAACTTATTTTCACCTGTTTCAAGTAAATTTTCACCTGAAATAAGTAGGAAAATCTGACAAGATTTATCTTCTTATTACAAGCAAAAAAATCTTGTTCCACTGGCAGATTTTTCGACTTATTTCAAGTGAAAATCTACTTGAAACAGGTGGAAATTGTTTTTTTTTTTTTCCAGTGATGAGTCTTGTTTTAAGTGTAATGAGATTTTTTTACTAAAATGAGACATTTTAACTAGAAATAAGACAAATATTCTTGTTAAGATTGTGAGTTTTTGCAGTGATCCATGTTACTTATCCTGTGAAGGACAGAGTCATATTGATAAGTTCAGAAAAGTGTTTTTTATTGTTGTGTTTTGATGTATTTGATGTAAGCCCAGTGGATATTTAAAGCTTACAGAAGGCTGCATTTAACTGCTGCTATGTCATTCCTGCAGTATTTCTGCAGCTGTTTTGGTCACTGCTATTATTTGTAATATATTATATTATTTGTAATCAGCACAAATTATCTGTCCCCATATGATAAAATCCACCATCCCCCCTGATTTTATTTTACAACTCGAGCACTGACTGTATCCCCTAAAGATCACCCAGCATATAATTAAAGAGAAATACATTTATTTTTTTTTAAAACCCACAAAATTAAAAAGTGGGTTGTCTCATCACAGTTAGGGTGGATATAGTCCAGTAACATTCAGCTGCCTGTCTCACCTGCAGAGGAACATCAGCATCCAAACAATACCAGCCAAGACCAGACATCATTAGGTTTCTTAACACCTCGCAAGACACAGACAGATTGACGTCCAGCCAATTTGGCCATAAGCTGAGACAGTAGTGAGCAACCTCACATGAACTAATGATGGTCTAAGCCTGTCTCGGGCCTCCACAGGCCCCTTTGATCAGGTATGGCATAAATCCAGTGTGACATGAAGTAAACTATACATTCAGCCGTATTACCTTCTTAAATTGCATTGTGAGCTTGGCAGTTGATCAACGTAATTGTACTCCATCCTGATGGATTTCAGCTTTCCAATACAACAACTGCCAATTCTGGAAGAGAGCATACTTTCAGAAGTAGAGTATATGCGTTAAGATGAAAAGAGTGAGAATCTGACAGATGGGGTCACAAATGTCTAAATAACAAAAGGATTCATGCTGATATTTAATAGAACAGAACCGTCTTGCTTGTGGACATTACCATAGCATCCATTATGATTGAAAAGAGATGGCAGAGATCAGCTGGGACCGGGCAGACCGTCCAGCTGCACGGATGCTACCAGAGCAAACATGGACTGGAATGATGCTCGGTATTTATAGCATCCACATATCGCTGGGTTTGGAAAATTGACAGGCAACACCTAATGATGCTCCTCAAAGTGGCATGGATGCAGACGAGTGGACGTCTTCAAATGGGAGGCCGATCCCTGCTGACACGGGGGATAATAGCCCAGCGCTGAGCCCATTGTCTGGGCACCGCACACCGAGGGTTGGGAAGTGAGCGGCCCCTGTTCCTGCGGACAAATGATGTGCACTCTGCGGACAAATGATGTGCACTCTGCCAGGGAACGCCAGCCATCACGGCTTCAGTCAGTCTGTCCGCATGACAGAGGCTGGCAGAGGCCACTTCTCCTCACCCTGTTACTTTAGGAATAATTAGCTCGGAAGCTGCAAATCTGTCCGTCCGTCCGTCCGTCCGTCCGTCCGTCCGTCCGTCCGTCCGTCCGTCCGTCCGTCCGTCCGTCCGTCCGTCCGTCCGTCCGTCCGTCCATCCATCCATCCATCCATCCATCCATCCATCCATCCATCCATCCATCCATCCATCCATCCATCCATCCATCCATCCATCCATCCATCCATCCATCCATCCATCCATCCATCCATCTATCTATCTATCTATCTATCTATCTATCTATCTATCTATCTATCTATCTATCTATCTATCTATCTATCTATCTATCTATCTATCTATCTAGGGCTGAGGATCGATTCAAATGTCAAGAATCGATTCGATTCAGATTCTTAAGATTCAGAATCAATTATCAAGATTTGATTGGATCCGATTCGATTCCGATATAGATTTGGGTTAGTGTTATCAAAACAGTTTTTTGGGCTGTTGCATGAATGATATGACCTGATTTATATGAACATATTAATACTAGTATTATACTGAGATTCAACAGCAAGTATTGGCAGCTAATGATGCTGTAAGGACCAATCAGCTCCCAGAATACTGTTATAATCTAATTATCCAACAGATCCAGAGCAGCAAACAGAGGTAGGGCAGTATGGAAATCGCTTTTATTTTTTCCCCCATTCCGTATTTATTTTTTCCATTTTCTGTCTATTTTGGTTTTTTAACTTTTGAGAATTTTGTTTTTAACATTTTATGCAAATGTAACCCCAAGACAGTATATAAAGTAATGAAATATGGACAATTTATGGAATTATAACTGAAAACTTTAATCTTTTCATACCTTTCAAACACATTTAAAGACAAAAACATGGCACTAGTTATTCTGGTGTCCAACAAAACGTATGTTTACGTATGTAAACACGGTTTTATGAATGAAAGTGAACCTGTAACCATGTGACCACACCCTCAGATCAGGAGCAATTATACCAAAAAGCTTGGCTGCCCAGTATAAAGGCCCATGCACCCACACAATCTTCCTCTTTCTACTGACTGGGAAGGATGGCGGGGCCACCGTTCACCGCCGAGTGACAGTGATGGGTTACAGGTTCACTTTCATTCATAAAACCATGTTTACATACGTCAACATACGTTTTATTTCATTTCAGTGAACCTGTAACCATGTGGCCGCAGTATACCAGATAAGTCATGAGGAGAGTGAGGTGGAACCACTCAAAGACCAAAGGGTCAGGCAGTTTACAAGTCCCGCAACAAAACACACCCAGTTCAGTTGCAATACAGTTGAATTCTATTTGCACACCATGGTGTGAAAAGAAAGTGTCTCCAGTATAGTACAATAAACAGAACATACCAAAATGGTAACAGAAAACATTCTGGAGCATGAGCAAAAAACTGCTCAAGTACAAAAAGGGGAATTAAAGCTCAAACTCAAGTAGCCACCCCCAGGACTGAAAACGCCACAGCGGATGAAGCCAGATTCAGCCTATAAAATTTGGTAAAGGTCAGGGAGGATGCCCATCCAGCTGCCTCACACACCTCCTCCAATGGAACCCCTCGTAATAGTGCCCATGAGGTGGCCATCGCCCTTGTTGAATGGGCACCAAGTCCTGAGGGGGGGTCCACCCCATCCTGCACATAAGCCAGTGCAATCAAGTACACTATCCAATGGGCGAGGCGTTGCTTCGACACAGGCCTGCCCAGTGTGGCTTCCCCATAAGACAAACACAGGGAATCAGATGTGCGAAACGCCTTAGTGTGGTCCACATAAAACCTGAGGGCCCTTACAGGACACAAGTTGTGCAGCTCCTCTGCTCCCGCCGAGAGATGAGGCGGAGGGTAGAAAGACTCCAGTACCAGGGGCCTGGAGACAAAACCTCTGGGCAAGACCTTTGGCTGAAAGGCTGGGTTTGGCAGGAGGCGGACCATTCGGTCTTCCTCCCCAAACCTTAGACATGCCGGGTCCACAGAAAAAGCACTCAACTCACTAACCCGTCTGGCAGACACAATGGCCAAAAGAAAGGCCGTCCCCAACTTCAGAGTTCCGAGCACCCATGGACAAGAGTGGCCCTTTTCCAGTCCCGCTTCACCTCGGTTCTACCCGCCACAGCCCCGTTTTGCGCATTTGCACTAGGGGCTGAGACGGGTAGAGCCGCTCCAAGCCGATACTATTTTTGTAACCATTCTGTCAAGGTTCTATCCGGGCTGAGCCGGGACTATTTCTGAGGTCACCACCCTCCTCGCCACCGATTGCTCGGGGGGGGCGCCATCAAACTACAGGCCCCTGATTGGTCGGGGGTCGGGGCCGCCAAACGTTTGAATCAGGAAGCGGGAGTCAGCGCGAGACGACTCGCGGCGATTTTATTATACAGCACAAACGTCTGTTTGGTGATCCAACTCTGAGGTGCAGATGTTCAGACTGGTGAATGGACTGTGTAGGCTGTCTGACCTTCTGAGCCTCCTCCAATGCAGCCTCCGCTGCCGGCCCAAACACCTCTCCCTTGGGGGAGATGGCGGAGGAGGAACACCAGCGGCCATGGCTGCCCGAGAGAGCATGGCCCCAACAGACAAATCAGGCTCAAGACCTACCTGGTCCACCTGGTAAAGAGCATCAGCCTCATCTTTTTTCTCCTCATAAACACTCAGCTGCCCACTGTCGGTCTTATCCAGATTGTCTGAGGCAGTAAGAGACATAACATCGAAATGTGGGTGCATAACTGGAGGGGGCTGGTGTGACACATCCAACAGGCGCTGTTGCTGTGCAGCCATGTAATCAATGGTCAAGGCCTTGAGTTGTGTAATGATAATCAACAGAAAGCCTCACGGCACGTCAATGGGGTGCCCAGACAGGCAGCCCAACAACGACAAAAACTCATAATTTAGCCACTATAACAAAGAATAATATATACATAATAATAATGTCATATTCTGTGTATATATCACGATAACGGATCCCATTGACTTTGCATGGTACAATATCCGTGGTGTTAACATGGAATAATACCACTTTCCGTGGTGGTACCACGGAAAATAGTGGTGAGAGGTTGTGGGCATTTCACGGATCAGGTTGTAATACTCTTTTGTAGTGTTTAGTGTGAGAATATAAATGAAAAAAAGAATTGTGTCCTTCAAAGAGGCAGTGTCAATAAGTTACTATAAGGATGATTTGAAACAAAAGCAGTGTCCAGAATACGTTTAAATCCTATTTAAAGTTATATGTGTATACCTGTCTGTGGTGCATGTGCATGTGTTTAACAGAAACTACGGTGCATGACCAGTAACCTATCTATCTATCTATCTATCTATCTATCTATCTATCTATCTATCTATCTATCTATCTATCTATCTATCTATCTATCTATCTATCTATCTATCTATCTATCTATCTATCTATCTATCTATCTATCTATCTATCTATCTATCTATCTATCTATCTATCTATCTATCTATCTATCTATCTATCTATCTATCTATCTATCTATCTATCTATCTATCTATCTATCTATCTATCTATCTATCTATCTATCTATCTATCTATCTATCTATCTATCTATCTATCTATCCATCCATCCATCCATCCATCCATCCATCCATCCATCCATCCATCCATCCATCCATCCATCCATCCATCCATCCATCCATCCATCCATCCATCCATCTATCTATCTATCTATCTATCTATCTATCTATCTATCTATCTATCTATCTATCTATCTATCCATCCATCTCACCGTGGAACAATGTTATAATTTCCAGTAAACAACAGAACCCCCCCCCCCCCCAGCTGCCACTGGGACCTCCATTAAGCCCTGGCGTTCCTGAGATGCTCTGGTCTTATCTGATTCATCAACAAGACGTTGGCTGGCATGATTTATCTATGCCACTTACTTGTTTTCATTTTGCCTGGGGGCCGCTGCCAGCATCGGGGGCTTTTTTTTTACAACGTGACAGCTCCATCTCAAGAGAAAAGACTCCCCATGCAAAAACAGTGCATCAAAACAAATAAGGCCCGAGCCACTTAAGAGAAGGGGCTGTGCTCAGGACCATTCTCACTGCATGTCAAGCAAATGATGCAATGGCATGCACAAATCTGCATTACGTCTGCGCGTATGCCCCTTTGTCTGGAGATTCCATGTACAAGCTTCGGAAAAGGCTCTGCAGTCTGGAGTGTACGGTGGCCCAGACCCGCCATGGCTGAAAATAAAAGAAACGCTGCAAATAAAAAGAAACGCCGCTGCAAATAAAATAAATGCTTTGCAAATAAAATAAACGCTTTGCAAATAAAATAAAGGCTGCAAATAAAAACAAACGCCGCTGCAAATAAAAGAAACGCTGCAAATATAAAGAAACCCTGCTGCAAATAAAATAAACGCTGCTGCAAATAAAAAAAAAACAACGGAAATAAAAAAGCCACAACGGAAGTGAATTACCGGGGACTATTTTTGCTGATGCACCAGTGTTTTTATGTGAGAGGAGAAGAAGAAGACGAAGAGGACATAAGTGAAAAGGAAGAAATAAGAAGAGCGAGGAATAAGAAGAACAACGAACGAGAAAATAAGTGAAAAGGTTATTGTTCAACGTCGCTACGTGTCATTTTTTTTAAAACACCGGTGCGTTGGCAAAAATAGTCCCCGGTAATTCACTTCCGTTGTGGCTTTTTTATTTGCTCGTTTTTTTTTTATTTGCAGCGGAGTTTATTTTATTTGCAGTGGGGTTTGTTTATATTTGCAGCGTTTCTTTAATTTTCAGCGTTTCTTTTTTGTTTGCAGCATTTATTTTATTTGCTAAGCGTTTATTTTATTTACAGCGGGGTTTCTTTATATTTGCAGCGTTTCTTTTATTTGCAGCGTTTATTTTTTTGTTTGCAGCGTTTATTTTATTTGCAGCGGCGTTTGTTTCTGTTTGCAGCGTTACTTTTATTTTCAGCAATGGCGGGTCTCGGCCACCGTAACTATGAGTGAAACACAAAAAAAAAAAAAAAAAAACTGTTACAAAACAGTTGCTGTTTTAATCGGACAAAAGCTGAGCATTGATTTTCTTTGATAAGAATGTATTCTTGGTGAGAACTCTCCACCTCCTGGTTTCCATTTCCCCTTCCCTCTGCTCTCCCAAATCTACAGGCAACAGGACGCTCGTGTACATTAAATAAGAACTGTCACCCTGGGCAACTTGCAGCAATGAAGCATTTATTCTGCCTCACATTTCCTGGCACTTAGAATTATTTCCTTCATGCCTGATAACCAAATTACAATATGGCAGGTCTCCCTGGAGCCACAGGATTGTTAGTGCCAGCTCACAACATACTTTCAACTGATGTGGCATTTCATGTACAGCTGCCAATCAAAGGCGGCAGAAGGCTGAGATGTAAATGAGGGCGGGCACGCCGGTGTTCAATTACTGCACTGAGCTCTGCATAATCCCCCTTCCCACTGACGGACTGACTGACAGCTCCACATTCCTCCTCATCCACCAGCTTTCTCCCCTAATTTCACTACCTATCTTTTGCTTCACTTTGGGATATGGCATCAGACATTTGAGAGAATTCTGTCATTTCCATTTTCACTTAGAATACTGCATGCAAATGTTTTATGTGACATCTGAGGAACCATAACGGAGAAGGGTTTGTATTTAAAAAGGAAAGTATTGTTAACAACACGCTCTTTACAGTCTGTGACCTGCTCAAAGCTAAACAAAGTCTCCAATAATGTTATGTCAGTGTCTTTTTCCAATGCTGAATATTATTTTCTTTCTCCTCTTTACAAAAGAATGGGGATTTCAGCAGCGGAGTGGGCTGATAGTCTTAGCTGCCTACTCAGCATCAACCTTTGGTAAATACTCAGATTAAGAAGATCCATGAATAGTGCTGGTATCTTCTGCTCTTTCCGTCATAAAGACGCCTTTAGATTCCTCTTAATCCTCGTGTTAAAGGTACGCCAGCTGAGCGGCTTAAGCAATGTTCTGCTCGTGAGTGAGAAATGATGCCATTAGACCTGCGACGGTTCAAAATGCCATGTTTTTGTGCAGGAGTGTTTTCAACATCCACAATGTATCATAGGACATAATTCTATACGGCTCGCCTGGCTTCATTTAATTTTAAAATATCAAATTGTTTTCCTCCACGGTCACCTGATTCCATCTGCAGTCATTTCCCTCTCTCGTCTGTCTAAAACCGGCACTTTTGTTGCATTCCAAGAGGTTGATAAATCAATCCATCAAAAAATTCTTTGCGGTGAAACTCAATCAAGAAAGGTCATGTCGCCGGGAAAAGAACAGATTAAATTAGCATTGAATTAGACATGGAAAGTGAGCTCTGTCAAAACCATCACTGTGCTCAGCACAATTAGAATATGTTAATTATGCATTTCATTAAGGGGCCTCAGCGCTCTTTGAATGTGAGATGAAATGTCACTGGTGTAGGCAGCCGAAAAATGGAAGATTGCCAGACACAACTTTCTTTGTGCAATGTGTGACACCTTCATTAACATCAGGGATTGCTAGTCTGATTAGACTTTTTGTATTAGTTTAAGCCTTTAGGCCTTCAAATGCTATGCCTTTTTTCCCCTCTGTTCTGATGGCAGCCAGGACCCTTCTCCATTTCCACGCAGATATTGTCTGTGCTTCACTTCTTTGTTGGAACTCTCCAACATAATGCCACAACACTGGGCCAAACATCTCATTGTCTTTGTGCAGATGATGGCATTTGCTGCGTCTTTGTTTCATGTAATCTCGTGTCACTTCCAGCAATGAGAAACTCAAAGACTCAAAGATTTCCTCACTGTGGTGATGACGAGCTCGCCGGAGGAAGTTAGGAAGTTAGACTGAAGTTAGACTGAAGTTAGACGTAGTGTCCACGTAGGAACTAACGTAGAACAGAGATAGATAGATAGATAGATAGATAGATAGATAGATAGATAGATAGATAGATAGATAGATAGATAGATAGATAGATAGATAGATAGATAGATAGATAGATAGATAGATAGATAGATAGATAGATAGATAGATAGATAGATAGATTCTTCCATCTTAGATGCCTCTGAGCCTCAAGACATCAACACTTCCTCTTTTTAGTAATTTTAGTAATGTGTAGAGTAATGTTTTAAAGGCATTTATGAATGTAGCTCTGTGTGTGATGTGTCTGATGCCCACGTAGTTATTTCAGCTGCTGATGAGAGACGTTCGTCGGCACAGGAACGTCTGAGGGATCTGAGATCACAGGTGTTCAGGATGTGCTCGCACACTTACTGCTCATGCACCGTAGATTCTGTTAAACACATGCACATGCCCCACAGGTATACACAAACACTTTTTATTAAATAACTACTCAATTAAATAATAACTTTAAATAGGATTTAAACCTATTCTGGACACTGCTTTTGTTTCAAATCATCCTTATAGTCATTTATTGACACCGCCTCTTTGAAGGACACGATTCTTTTTTTCACTTATATTCTCACACTAAACACTACGGATTTTTTATTTGATTTTTATTGTGCACTTCGAGAAAAAAGTCGAAATGTCGAGAAAAAGATCGAAATGTTGCGATTAATGTTGAAATACTATTTCAAGAATAAAGTTGAAATTTCGTGAATAAAGTCGAAATTTCGCCTTTTTTCTCAACATTTCAACTTTATTCACGAAATTTTGACTTTATTCTTGAAATTGTATTTCAACATTAATCTCAACATTTCAACTTTTTTCTCGAAGTGCACAATAAAAAAAAAAAAATCTTCCTCCTCTAAAATATCATTTTTATTTTTCTCCTGCCTGGCCCTAATACTCTTCCGTAAAACACCAATTAGGCCTCTTTTTTCATTTTGTATGTGTTTCAGGATGGAACCAACATATTACATCTCACAAGTGGATGCATTTCCTATGGGAATGAAGTTAGATTACTGTAGTGGCTTACACTATGGATCAGCCAGCTTTTAAAACTTCATTAAAAGGAATATTTACCTCTGCAGTTGAATGAAATCCAAATGCTTGAGTAAGAAGGGATGAGAGCTGAACGTGGGGGCTGCCTGACAGTTTCAGTGCTCACATGAAGACCCATCTCACAGATGTAATATAGATGTCTGGAATGAGTGACGACCGCCTGGCCCGTCTTTGTTCCCACAACTGTGAATATACAGTACCTGTAAAGCAGAGCTCCGACATCAGTAGCTATACACCACATGATTAACCTTTTTTGCCGAGCATAAGAGGGTGAGGGAGATGGCACTCCAGGAACTGCGGATCAATTTCTTTGCGTCCTTCGCTCTTTATGGTTTGATCTCTAACAGCTATTCATTCAAAATCATTCACTGCCTGGATGTTTTAATTTAATATCAAGATTTCTTTTTTTTCATCGAAGGCTTAAACCACAGTATGGCAGAGTATCAGGGCCAGGCAGGAGAAAAATATAAATAATATTTTAGAGGAGGAAGATTTTTTTTTCATTATGCACTTCGAGAAAAAAGTCGAAATGTCGAGAATAAAGTTGAAATGTTGAGAAAAAAGGCAAAATTTTGACTTTATTCTTGAAATTGTATTTCAACATTAATCTCGGCATTTCGACTTTTTTCTCGAAATTTCGACTTTTTTCTCGAAATTGTACTTCAACATTAATCTCGGCATTTCGACTTTTTTCTCGACATTTCAACGTTTTTCTCGTCATTTCCACTTTTTTCTCGAAATTGTATTTCAACATTAATCTCAACATTTCGACTTTTTCCTCAAAATTGTATTTCAACATTAATCTCCACATTTCTACTTTTTTTCTCGAAATTTCAACTTTTTTCTCATCATTTTGACTTTTTTCTCGAAATTGTAATTACTACTGTAAATTGTAACTGTAACATTAATCTGGACATTTCGTCTTCTTTCTCGTCATTTCGACTTTTTTCTCGTGCACAATAAAAAAAAATCTTCCCCTCTCAAATATTTTTTCTCCTGCGTGGCCCTGATTCTCTTCCGTACCACAGAGAATCTTCTGAAGAACATTTTTTTTCTGTGCCAGTAAGGATATATTGCAATGTGTGGCACTTCATATTTTCTGTAGCTACTTTTCACTTCATTCACCTCGCACGGTCAGCAATACGTTCCACATGAGAGATGCTCCGGAGCCGTCCACAAGGATGAGGGTCCTGTAAACGCAGGAATCAGATCATTCACTGTGTCTGCTCTGATTGAGCTTCTGGTTTATGAGGAACCTGCGGTGGCGCTGAAAGCTCGGGACTGACTGCTCACGTGGGACGAATTCAGTCGCTTCACAACTTTGCCACAGGTGTGTCATTTGCCTTTTTTTTGTCTCATTGTCAAGCATCCGTCACATTAAAACCTCAGCGGCTCCGACAGTCGCACTCCTCGGAGAAGTAGAGTAATTAAAATGTATCAATCACTTGTTTGAGAACATGGTTATTTTTCTTCAGTTTGATCTGAAACGGCCATCAACTCCTTAAACGAAACAATGAAGGCGTCGCGTTGGAAAGAAATCTACTTGCCGGTCCAGCACTGCAGGGAAGCACTCAATCTGAGGTGAAAAATGGAGGTCTGTTTCCAAGGCCTGAATGTATTCCATGGCCGGAGAATGAACTTGCTGCCCATGTGACACATGATTTACACAGGAAAAAGCGTGTGACTCTACAATGATAGATCTCCGCTGAAGTCTGCCTTGGCTCACACTATGACATACAATCCTTCTCTTTTAAGTCGTAAGATAGAGATAGATAACACAATGCTGTATTGATTTCCTTGTCTGCAGAGCGACTGGGTTTTTAAAACTGCAAATGTGCATGTCTGAATCTTGACCACAGTGACGGCTGTCTTGTCTTCGCACCTCATCATGCACCTGCCGCCTGCATTTGCATCATTAAATCTGTTTAATTCCCCTGGTAACCAAAGGATGTGCTGCATAAAACTGAAAACAATTCAGCTTTCTGTCAGAGATTCATTCTTGTACAGCCCTGTTTGCCTAGACAGCTGCAACATGTCATGTTGGTGAGTGTTCGCTGTGCAAACGCAGATCTCAAAGTGTTTTCATCTGTGCATAAGTATGTTTAGAGTTGTGCTCTCTTCTTATCATTTATTTCAAGGATTTGGAGAACTGGTACATTTTTAATATGCAAACGATTGTGACCATTTTCCAAAGAAATCATTTCTTGTGTACAGTAAAACTGAGATAAACAGGGGATCTTAATTTACTAGTTAATGCACTACGGCCATTTGTACAGACTTCAAAGTGACTTTTTAATCACTGAAAGTTACGTAAACTTTCACTGTTTTTTTGCGGCAAGACTATATAGTTGTATGAAATACAAAACATTACAGCATGTGCGTGTGTGTGTGTGTAATCTGTCATTATTTGTCTTCACATGTAGTTTACAAAAAAAGTAAAAGCACATTTTTTGTTCGGCATAAATGTTTTCTTTTTTATTAGAGATGGGATTTTAAAAAAAACTAAACAAGGATTCAGAATCCCAATATACTGTAAGTCACAGGCCCTTTAAAGCAGCACAATGTAACTTTCAGCTTTTGTTGAGTTTGGCGGCTCCTTTGGACAAAAGCGGTAGTGCTTTACCAGAAAGAACTACATTTCCCATGATGCACCAGCGCGTACTGCCGGAAAACTCCTGTCCCTGTCGCTGCATTTGTTTTGATAGTGAATGAAATAAGACGGGACGGACTTTCAAAACTACTTTTCTGTTTTCAGCGGTCGTTTGCAGGATGGATAGTGAAGAGGTAATGTATCTATTTTTGGTTAAACAATATAATATGATGTTGAAAATCACTAAGTTCAACTTGGTTTTATCAGTGAAGTCACCCCCGCCCCCTGTCCTGTTTCAGAGAGATAATGCTCCACAAACTACAAAGGTTTTTTAGAGGGACTTCGTCATAAATTAGTAGTCCAACATACTTACTGACAAAATAAAAAAATACTTTATAACCTGTGAATAACTGAATGTTTTGCAGATCAGCCCTGCACAATTTTACAGTTCTCAGGAAAAATAGTAGAAATGTTCTATACATTTTATTTGCATTGCATTCTTTCCTCTAGTGCTGTAATTCTATCCAATTGTATTATTATTTATAAAGCTTCCTCATTGCCAATTACACAATTTTATGACCACTATTATTATTCTGTGTCTGTTGTTGATAATGTCAGTAATTTTAGAATTACCAAAACCCAAGACGAATGTGAAAATATTCTAATGTTGATTCTTATTGAACATAGAACTCTACATTTACATTTGTATCATAACAATTGTGTCTCTCTTGTCGGACATCCCTCCTCGTCTTTCAGCTCACGTCAGCGAGTGAACGCCGGGACAATGTTTATTCTTGTCCGGGCATTTAGCTTGTTACTCTCCCGCTTTCTTTCTTTCACCTCCTCCGATAAAACTTTTATTTTCTTGGGTTTTTCCGCTGCTTGGGCCATGATACCAGCTTCTGCTGAGCTCTGTGCTCCACGCCCCGCCCAGCTTTGGTCTCCACTACGAATGGGGAAGGAGGGGGAAGTGACGTATGCCGTAAAGCAGTCAAAGCCGTAAAAATGTGTAGTTTTTTAGTGTGGCAGGGTTCCTACCATGCTCCTCAAAGTTACATAGTGCCAGTGAAGGAGATACAGACCCCTCAGACCATGACAGAGGTTCATTAAACCTGTTGGAAGTTCATGTACCATCACAATGATGATGATGAAATATTAGATCAAGCTGGAAAAGTTACATAGTGCTGCTTTAAAGCTATAGGCTCTGTGTGAATCTGTGGCTGGAAAGTGAGCTGCAGCCGGCTGCCATGTCACATTAACATAACACGCCTGCACATTTAATTTGAGCAATATCAAAAAAAAAAAAAGGAAAAGGAAGGCCTAACCATATTCCTGGCTTTGCTCTCACAGGCCTGTGCTGAATGACACCCGGTGGTTTCTGGACATTAGACAGGGGTGTGTAATTTTGACCAGGCTGGAGGCCCGTGGGGGCCGGCTCTGTTTACCCACGGAGAGAAATAGCTTAAATCTGCTGGCGTCAATGCTGATTCATGTCACACTGAGTGGCAGGTGACCGAGAGCCGGCAGCCAGACAGTGAGACGGATTACAAGTCAGTAAAACGGCAACAACCTCTGGCCTGCTGTGGGGCAACAGATGAGTGGAGAGAGGGCAGAGAGGTGGAGCTCCTCCCCCCCACATCCCTCCATCCATCCATCAACCCATCCCCCTCCTGGCACCACACATACTGATAGACAAGGAGAATGAGAACATTCACTTGTAAAAAGATAATACCGCTCTGTCAAGCTACTGCTCATAATATGCTGCAGATCTGTTTTACTTTCAACCCTTGTACTGTCTTTGGGTCAAAATGACCTCATTCTCCTGTTCCTTCTCTCCTCCTGCTCTCTCCTTCCTTCTCCCTTCATTCTTTTCTCCCTTCCTTCCTTCTTTCCTTCTTTTCTCCCCTCGTACATTCTTTCCTTGTTTTCTCCTTTCCTTCCTTCATTCTTTTGTCCCCTTTTCCCTTCCTTCCGTCTTTCCTCCCTTCCTTCTTTTCTCCCCCCGTCCTTCTTTTCTCCCTTCCTTCCTTCCTTCCTTCCTTCCTTCCTTCCTTCCTTCCTTCCTTCCTTCCTTCCTTCCTTCCTTCCTTCCTTCCTTCCTTCCTTCCTTCCTTCCTTCCTTCCATCTTTCCTCCCTTCCTTCTTTTCTCCCTTCCTTCCTTCTTTCCTCCTTTCCTTCCTTCTTTTTTCCCTTCCTTCCTTCCTTCCTTCCTTCCTTCCTTCCTTCCTTCCTTCCTTCCTTCCTTCCTTCCTTCCTTCCTTCCTTCCTTCCTTCCTTCCTTCCTTCCTTCCTTCCTTCCTTCCTTCCTTCCTTCCTTCCTCCCTTCTTTTCTCCCTTCCTTCTTTCCTCCCTTCCTTCCTTCCTTCCTTCCTTCCTTCCTTCCTTCCTTCCTTCCTTCCTTCCTTCCTTCCTTCCTTCCTTCCTTCTTTCCTCCCTTCCTTCCTTTTTTTCTCCCTTCTTTCCTTCTTTCCTTCCTTCCTTCTTTCCTCCCTCCCTTCCTTCTTTCCTTTCTTTCTTCCTTCCTTCTTTCCTCCCTTCCTCCCTTCCTTCCTTCCTTCCTTCCTTCCTTCCTTCCTTCCTTTCTCCCTTCTTTCCTTTCTCCCTTCTTTCCTCCCTTCCTTCCTTCTTTCCTTCCTTCCTTCTTTTCTCCCATCTTTCCTTCTTTCCTTCCTTCCTTCCTTTCTCCCTTCCTTCCTTCTTTCCTCCCTTCTTCTTTTCCTCCTTCCTTGACCCGAAGACAGCACAAGGGTTAACTGCGCTCTTGCGTGTGGTTGGTATTTAAATGAGGTCAACATTGTTGCGTTGCATGTACAAAGCAGCAGATTGTAACATTGTGAGTGAAAAAGGCCATTGTTTCCTATGTGGTAGATGCAGCAGTAATTACGTTGCATCAAACACAAGCCAGGGATAAGTGCTCGTGGCTTTCAGGCCAACTGGGCTGCAAGTGATCTAATAATAGGAAGGTGTGAACACCATTGGCTTCAAGAGAAAACAGTAGAACGAAAAGTGAGGGATAGAAATCCTTCTGCCAACCTACAAATGTTGAGGTGTGAAAAGAGAGAAGATTTTGTTGACTGTTGGCAGCAACGACGCCAACAAAGCCAGGACCCCCCGATCCTGTCTGAGGGGTCCACGTCTATTGTCATCCAATCGTAGTTGTTAGTTTACAGTCGGGACGTACCGAGTCCGTGCTGACAGTCTTTCCAAGCTGTGGCATTGGACTTTATAAATGTTATACTGCACTACGGAATGTTGCTAAACAATTTGCAGATAAAAGGCCATTGAACTATGTGACATGTGAGGAAAATCTGCTCTTTAGCCCATAAATGAATACATTCGGGCACTTTTACCCTAGTACCTACTCAGCCCGACTCGACTCGCCTTGCCCTCGTTTCTTTTCAATACCCAGATCAGAAGTAGGAAGTTGGAGCGAAGCTGATCTAAACGAAGAAGACAACAACACTAAACATGTAGAACCTGGAGGAGATGATAAATGTGCTGCTTATGTTCGATATCAAGTTAAAAAATGAGAGTGAAAGAAGCTTCAAGCGGCAACGCTTTTTTAGGGCCCGAGCACTTACAGTATGAAGGCCCTATTGTATCTGTAGGAGATGTTCTCGTTTTTATTTTTCTTCCGACGAAATGAGGGCCTTTTTGCCCCCCTAAACGTGCCCCAAAAGTGATTTTTTTTTTCTACCTTGTCTGCACACATATTAATGATTGATACCATGACGGTAGAAACCAAAGGCATATATATGTGCATTATTACTATATGTAATATATATATATACATATATATACGCATACATATGCATACACATACATAAATATACACATACAAACCCAGTGATTTTTTTTTTTTCTCCGAAACCGGCACGGAGCCAACAAAAGCACGAACAGCAATCGACCCAAATCTTGAGATCTGATCGCAGTCTGAGCTAAGCTACCGCTACCGCTACCTAACCCCAAAAACTACAGAGCAAGCATGCAGGTGAACAAGCCAGTGTGTATGTCTATGTTTGTATATGCGTGTATGTATATGATCATGCGTGTGTGTGTGTGTGTGTGTGTGTGTGTGTGTGTGTGTGTGTGTGTGTGTGTGTGTGTGTGTGTGTGTGTGTGTGTGTGTGTGTGTGTGTGTGTGTGTGTGTGTGCGTCCGTGTGTGTGGACATGTCTTTGTGGCTATGTGTGTGTGTGTGTATGTATATGTTTGTGTGGCTGTGTATGTGTGTGTATATGTATGTGACTGAGTGGCTATATGTGTGTGTGTGTGTGTGTGTGTGTGTATGTGTGCACGCGTGTATACATGTCTTTGTGGCTATGTGTGTGTGTGTGGTGTGAGTGTGTATATGTCTATGTAGCTATGTGTATGTATGTGTATGTGTATGTGTATGTGTATGTGTGTGTGTGTGTGTGTGTGTGTGTGTGTGTGTGTGTGTGTGTGTGTGTGTGTGTGTGTGTGTGTGATAAACCAAACAAAGCTCCACCTGAAGTGTATCTATAGTGGGGGGGGGGGCGAGCAACCCCGCCACCCGCGAGACCAGAGGCTGACACGGAAAAACCCGGAACCCAGGCCACCAGCAACCCCACAGAGGGGAGAAGTAGGAGGGAGGCAACCCACCGCCTGTGAGCCCCCCCCGGCGGCGGCCGAGGGGGCCCGCAGGCGGGGCCCCCACGGCGCGGGAAGAAGCGGCCAGAGATCCCATGGCGGCGGACCGCGACCCAGGCAATCCCCGGCCACCCGGTCCGGGCCGGACACATGGCCAGGAGGCCCTCACCCTCCAGGCCAACGCCCCACCCGGTAGGGGGCCAGCCTGCCCGGAGAGACAGAGCCGCCCCGGCCGCCGACGCGGGCAGGTGCACCAGCCCCCACGAAAGTGGCCCTCCAACACCAGAGGGGCGCCCCGCCCCAAAAGTGATATTTAATGGTTTGCATTAATGGGCGTGGCCTAATGGTTCAACAGCGCCCCCTAGAAAACTTCGTGCCTCAAGCCCCACAATACGGTTTGACGTACATGCACGAAAATCGGTACACACCTGTATCATGTCGCAACTTAAAGAAAAGTCTCTTTGCGCCATGGCAGAAACCCAACAGGAAGTCGGCCATTTTGAATTAATCTTGTAATTTTGGCGCCATTTTATGCCATTTCTTCGGCCGCTTTTT
This sequence comes from Cololabis saira, assembly GCF_033807715.1. Lineage (NCBI taxonomy): Eukaryota > Metazoa > Chordata > Actinopteri > Beloniformes > Belonidae > Cololabis > Cololabis saira. The sequence goes on along the minus strand of NC_084598.1, from coordinate 3,516,368 downwards.
CGCCCGAACCGTAACGTGCACCCAGGTGTGTTATACATCAAAATGTGTGTCTCCGTCCTGCAACGACGGGTATTACTTTTCTCAGTCAAAAGCGTTACCGTGGCGACGATAGACGAAAAAAAAGCGCGCCCCCCCTTCATCTGATTGGTCCATATTTGATAGTCCCTATTCTCTGCCATAACTTTTGAATGGTTTGATATAGAGAGTCGTGGGTGGTGTCATCGGACTCGGTTTTGAGTACTTGACCTTCATTGGCATGAATTAGCCCCACCCCTTCTTCTGATTGGTCGATATGTAATAGTTCCTTTTTTCTGCCATAACTTTTGAATGGTTTGACATAAAGAGTCGTGGGTGGTTTCATCTGCTAAATGTCCAGGCCTGAAGAATCTACATGCAAGTCATACAAGCTTCCACTGCAGCCTGAACGTGCACAAGGGTGGAGGACCGTTCATCGCTGCTTGCAGCTTTAATTTTTTTCTTAGTTTGTCTTGGCGTGAGCAGCTATGAAGAGACAGAGCTCCTGGTGGATCTGGTCGTTCCTTATCGCCCATCTACATCCCTTTTTAATTCTCTCCTCAGCCACCAGGTTTTTGAACATCTGCACCTCAGAGTTGGATCATCAAACAGACTTTTGCTGCCGTTGCCTGTTGAATAAAATGGACAAGAATCCGTCATTGTCGCTCTTTCTCTGATTTCCTCCTCCTGACTCAGACGTCTGACTCCAACCACGCGACCAATCGGTGGCCTGTAGTGTGATGATGTCAGATACAGCCGACTCAGCAGCTTAAAACCTCGGCAGAATAGATACAGAAAAAGTATCTACTCGGCACGTTAGACCCCTGGTGGGAGAGAACCAAACTGAGGCGAGTCGAGTCGGGCTGAGTAGGTACTAGTGGAAAAGCGCCATAAATGTATGTTTTACTCTCTCAAGACTAGAAGCATTTGAAAAGTAGGACCCTTGAATTGTCTGCTTCTTGTAAGCAAGCAGATGGATGGGGGGGGGGGTTACCTTCAGGCCTTTCTAACACTGACACTGTCCATTGTGAACGGCCTTTTATTTACCTTCACTATTAGTTTAATTGAATCAACCTAACCTACTGTGCCTCAAGATTATTTGGAATTCAATTTTAATATGATACAGAACTCAAAGCTAATAGTCAACTGGGTCTAATGCTGATAAGCAGACGTGGAAGCTTGGTGTCCACCAGGGCTGGGTTTGGTCCTGCGTCGGTGCAGCCATGTGCCATTACCGCCGATTCCCTGCACAGCCTTTGTTTCTCTTTATGCAACCTAACCTGACTTCCAGAAGCCTCCCGAGCAGAAGGCCCCGAAGGAAAACCGGAGCCATAAGTGAAATAGTTTAACAAATGGAGACTTAGGGCCAGTCCCAATCCCCCCACTTCCCCTAGTTTTCAGCACTACCCCTAAATTTTGCGCGTTCCCGTGAGGGTAGTGGTGTCCCAATTCCTCTTTTCACCTAGGGGGAGTGGACTTTTCGAGCACTAGTGTGTATGAATCTAACCCTTTTAGAGCGAGGGTTTTCAGATGCTGACTCACCGACCGAGGGCTAGAAAAATTTCCCAGAATGCTTTACGTCATCATTTGCAGACTGAATCAAACAAAAAAACATTGCGGACATTTCTCATTTTTAGTGAATAAAATCAATATTTTGAGTTAGTTTCTGCATAAAAATGCGTTTTGATTACCTTTTCTAGCGAGAAATATATATTTTACTTTCATAATATTCACTCAGTGAATGTACATAATCACTCGCTTGCTCGTTGTTGCGAAGTCTTTTCAGATCTCGCCAGAATAAAGGCTGATTTATGGTTCCGCGTTACACCAACGCAGAGCCTACAGCGTAGGTTACGCGGCGACGCGCGCCCTACGCCGTACCCTACACCGTACCCTACGCCGTACCCTACGCCGTACCCTACGCCGTACCCTACGCCGTACCCTACGCTGTACCCTACGCCGTACCCTACGCCGTACCCTACGCCGTACCCTACGCCGTACCCTACGCCATACCCTACGCCGTACCCTACACCGTACCCTACGCCGTACCCTACACCGTACCCTACACCGTACCCTACGCCGTACCCTACACCGTACCCTACGCCGTACCCTACGCCGTACCCTACACCGTACCCTACGCCGTAGGCTCTGCGTCGATTTAACGCGGAACCATAAATCAGTTCCCGAGCCGGCGACTCTTCTCATCCCCGAAAACATCGGAGCAAATTTCTTAACAGGCGTTATTCAGATAAACTGAGCCCAGGTTGGGGATCTTAACGGTTACTTTTAAGCCTGAAATTATTAAAACTTAATAAAGTATTCATATTAACAGCGCTACAGCTGAAATTAAAACAGCTTTTATCTCTGGGCTTCCTGATATGGTGTGACGTATGTGCAAACGTAACTACGCAGGCGCTTACGTACCCGAACGTAAACCACGCAGTGACGTAGCAAGTGGTGTCCCAATCCCTAGGGAAGATTACAAGGGCCGTACTCATTTTTAGGGCTAGTGGTAGAAAGTAGGGGGTGTATTGGGATTGGCCCCTAGAAATCATGAGCTTCCCTTTCACTTTAGAAGAGAGCGTTCACAAGCTGCTGACTGGTTTGACTTCACTCTTAAACCACCAGGACATAATGAGACTACAACGTGTCTGGAAAAATGAATTGGATATTGATCAAATCAGTTATAAGGACTGGCAAGACCTGAATGTACCTAAAAACCAGAGCTGCTTCTAGCTTTTATGAAGCCAAAGATCTGTTTGGTGGCATCAGTTCTGTAAACCTTTAGTGTGATGGGGATCTTCAAAATCTTCCAGGATGATCCGGGAAGAAGCAATAATCTGTTGCACTTTAAGAAGAAAAAATGGTCGAATCTAAAATTCAAAGTCAAGCTGAGCTTGCAAAATGAACCTACCAAGCAGCGTCTTGCTGAGGTTAACTGACTGCATGACGCAATATTAGGGCGCCTTCGGAGGAAATTCTTTGAGGGAAGAAGAATTGCTGAAAGAGGTTGAAATTCCATTAAAAAGAAAAAAAAGTAAAAACTGCTCCAAAATTAAGAAGCAGTGCATCACAACATAGACTGAAAAGTTGGCTAATTGCGTCAAAGAAGTTGCTCCAATTTGGCCTGTTGTAAAGTTTCCTCGTATGGTTTTAAATGTTTCAGCGGTTGCCACTGTACGTGCAGACTGCATTACACAGCTTTATCAGTTTGTCAGTGTGATACAGACAAGTAATCAATTGTTAAATGTCACAGACACAGAGTGCAACTCCGTGCCTGTCATGTTTTTTCTTTTGTGAGGTTTCTATTAAATGTTGCTCTACCTGCTTTAATGGGCGAGCTCAAGCTGCCTTTACTTTACTTAACAATGTCCAACCATTCCAGATTAAAACATAACATCATCAGGTCAAGTTTTAATGTTTACAAAAAGAAAGTGAATTCCCATTTTCTGAAATTGTCGGTCAACAAAAAAAAAAAATGAAATGAAATGAAACAGAAGGTGCAATAATTTGTTTAGGACAATAACAATAACGTCCAATCAATGCAAAGAAAAAAATATAAGAGTGTTAGCAACTGCTATGACAGGGACTTACATATAAATGCACATTTTAAAGAACATTGACTACGTTTACATGCAGTAAAGATTCAGGTAATGGCTAATATTCCGGTTACTGAAACATTGGGAATATTCCGTTTACATGGTGATTAATCATTCAGGATATCTGGATCAAACCAGCGACGCACGGAGAACGTCATGATGCAATTAACGTCATTTCCTCTTCTTCTTCCTGTATCCAAATTCAAAACAAATGCTGCTTCGCGCAACTTTTCTCTCACCTTCTTGTAAATCTTCTATCCCGGTACTTTCTAGCGTCTACAAATGCAGAAATGTTCATATCCTTCATTACATTTATGAAGTGATTAGTCTCCTCCTGGTCTTGTGTTTCTCCGTGTTTAGAAGAACTTCCTGGACTCAAAAGACCAGGATTCCTTGTGAACAGAGCATGTGCAGAAAACAGATTCCTGTTCCGTTTGATGGGGATATTCCGTTTGGCGTTTACATGACTAAATATTTTTATTTTTATTTAACCTTTATTTTACCAGGAAAATCCCTTGAGACTGAATCTCTTTTACGAGGGAGACCTGGCCAAGAGGCTTAACTGGTGCAACAACAATAAAATCAATTTAACAACAACAACAACAAACAGTGCAAACAACATTACAATACCTTACATTAAAAATAGCAGGTGCACATTTCTGTTACTTTCTGTTTGAGAAGAACCTTGAATTCACCCAAAGAGATGAGTCCAGAAAGTTTAAGACAGTTCTGAATGTTGTTCCAGGACCAGGGAGCAGCGTAGGAGAAAGCTGCTTTGCCAAGTTCTGTATGAATCCTGGGGACTTTATACAGCTTCCGTGTGGAAGAGCGGGAGTTGTACACACTGTGAACTGGAGACAACAAGTTGGACAGATATGTGGGGAGTTTATTCAGAATGGCTTTGTAAATAAAAATAATCCAATGTTGTTGTCTCCTTAGGGTCAGTGAGGGCCAGGAGACCAGAGAATAGAGAACACAGTGATGTGTCCTAAACGCTGAGTTGGTAATGAAACGCAAAGCACTGTGATAAACTGTATCAAGGTAATGAAGTTTTGAGGAGGCAGCATGCATATAAATAATGTCCCCGTAGTCCAGAGTGCTTAAAAAAGTTGCCTGTACCAGTTTTTTCTTGGCAACAATGTTAAAACAGGTTTTGTTTCTATAATAAAACCCCAGCAAAACCCTCAGTTTCTTTACCAGATGAGACACATGTTCTGAAAATGACAGTTTGTCATCCAACCAGATACCCAGGTATTTATATACTCCTTTTATATATTTTAAAAGGAGTAACCCAGGGCTCATATTCGGGTTATAAAAACCTGAATATGAGCAAATTTGGGTTATTCAAAGGGGTTATTGGTGTTTACATGGCCGTGCAAATTTGGGTTATTGCCAATATTCTGGTTTTAAAAGGGTTATTGATGCATGGAAACGCAGTCACTAACGTCCAATCAATGCAAACAAAATAATATAAGAGTGTTAACTGCAATGACAGGGACTTACATATAAATGCACATTTTAAAGAACAATGAAGTACAACCTGTGTAAAAGGAGTCATAAGTGCATGTATTTGACAAGAAAGTGAATATGCAAGCTTCATGCACCGAGCCTGCTTGGCACTGCACATCTCTTCAACATGGGGGCGCAGGCTTGTTACGTTCAGTTTGTTTGGACTTTTCAGCAGGGCAACAGCAAAGAAGCTGATCTGAGAACAAACCCTTTTCGCACAGTGGTCGTGTCCTCGTCCTTGTTCAAGCCTCCTCTGCTCCTCTCTGGGAAATCTGGGATTCACCAAACCAAGGATGAGTCACACGCATGGTGAGTCACAGTTCACAAACAATATTGGAAAAATCACAGAAGTGTTGTGTAAAGGGCCGGAAATGAATCAGAGCTATTTAATGATGGCACAATAGTTCTGCAAGTCACAATACATAGATAAATAAATGAAAAGACTCAGTTTTATCCTCCTAGTCATCACCTGTTATTTTAGCTTCGTGTTGTGTTCAAGTGTTATTTCATGGGTGACACGAGGATATCCCCCTGACACCGCTGTTTCCTCATTTTTGCATTCAAAAAACCTTTATGTTTAAGAAACGATCATGGTTAAGGCAGCATGACAATAGTACACAGCGTTTGCAGTGTTGTTATGGAGGTGCACGACACCTTACCTTCTCTCGGAGGACTGGCCATGGTAACTGGTGTCTGGGGGGGAATCAGCAGTCTGGAAACAAATCTTTGGAAGACAAACCTGATGCTTTTCTGCTGCTGTAACACATTTTAAAGTTTCTGAGTTTCCAATCTGTCATGCGGTTTCAAGAGACATTTAGACTAAATGTGTCTAAATGTTTGTTTGAGGTTGTATTTACCTTATACTACGATCCACTGGGATCAAATGATTTTTACTACCGTTTTTCAATTAAAAAAAAACAAAACACAAATTGTAGTATTTAGAAAGTATGTAGAAAAAGAGTGAAAAAGTGAAAAAGAGTGAAAAAAGTGGAAAAAAAAAGCTTCCAGTGTTGAAAAGCTAAATTTGCACTGAAAAAAATAAATCTAAGTGCATGTAAATATAACATATTTAAATCTGTGATATTAACAATTAAAAATGAAGTTTGTTGCTTTACATGAATACATCTAGTTTTGAACTTAATCTGCATTTGTTCAAAAAACAAGACATTGCTTTCTATTTACTTTTCCTTTAACAATTTTAATCTATTGGGCAGATTGACCAACGTTTAGATGAAACATGCCTTTATTTGTTTAAGTAGAAAAACCACAGTAAAAATATCTTGCTTGATATACTTTAAAAAAATGAAGGCGACTTTTTCGCATGACATTTTTATGTAGATCAAGAAAGACTAGTCTTTGTATAAACTACTTCACTTTTAGTATGTACAAAATTCATTTGTTCATTTTTCTTTTTTTCTCTTTTTTCCTTTTTTTCTCTTTCTTTCTTCTTTTTTTCTTTTTAAAGTCAACTTAATTTTGATAAATAAAGTAAACTTAATATAGTTGACTGTACTTGCAAAATGTATTATTTACATAGAAAAAAATAAGCAGTTTATACAAAGACTAGTCTTTCTTGATCTACATAATAATCTCATGCAAAAAGCTGATTTATTTTAGAGATCAAGCACAATATTTGCGTCTCAGCTGGAAGTGTGAGTGGTGAAACCAGGAGATCAAGCTCCAAATAATTCCAGAAATCCTCGTGGTGCTTGGCCCTGTAGGAAGGTGCAATAATCAGCTGCTACATGTTTCCTCTCTCTGGCACCGGCTAAGTTTCTCTGCTAACTTTATTTTGTTAAGTTTGTCTTGGAGGAACATTTAAAGCTCCTTCGTATCAAACACACAGACACACATACAGTAGCCTCTGTGGTATTATAGGCTCATAAAAAGGGTTTCTAGTACCACTGTTTTAGTTTTAGTTCACTTGCAAAGGAGAAGAAAATAATCTTAATAACTCCTGCTAGTCCGTATTAAAAGCCTCGATGGAGCTGGTAAACTCATTTACACATCTGGAACATGTAACAACGCAGCTTAACAGGTTTTTAGGTTCTTCTACTTATTTAGTAAATGTGTAAGAGGGAAGTCAAGGGTGTTACCATCAAACTCAGGAGAAATTCAGATTAAGGCTTGATATTTAAAAAAAAACAAGGATTACAATCTAATTCAAAAGCATGTGTAAAATTCTCCTTTTGTTTGATTGGGGTTAGCGTTTTGGCTGTATACAGATGTGTTGACAACAAGACATATCTGTGTGTTATACGGCACCAGATTTAGAGAGGTAGAGCTCTGCTCAAGTCACTTTTACCTCCACACTCTGAGACTTATCCTTCTCTCAAGATCGCAGTGCAACCCCGACCAAATGTGACTCCAGTGACAAAACTTGAGATCACTTCAGAGATCTCACACTGCTTAAAAAGACCTTGTACTGCTATTTTTCCACACTTAGATTTTTATGGGTAAAATTTGGTCGACTTCTTTTCAAATAGATTAAGCAGCACAATGTAACTTTCAGCTTTTGTTGAGTTTGGCGGCTCCTTTGGACAAAAGCGGTAGTGCTTTACCAGAAAGAACTACATTTCCCATGAGCACCAGCGCGTACTGCTGGAAAACTCCTGTCCCCGTCGCTGCATTTGTTTTGATAGTGAATGAAATAAGACGGGACGGACTTTCAGAACTACTGTCTGTTTTCAGCGGTCGTTTGCAGGATGGATAGTGAAGAGGTAATGTATCTATTTTTGGATAAACAATATAATATGACGATGTTGAAAATCACTAATTTCAACTTGGTTTTATTAGTGAAGTCTCCCCCGCCCCCCGTCCTGTTTCAGACAGATAATGCGCCCTAAACTACAAATGTTTTTTAGAGGGACTTCGTCATAAATTAGTAGTCCAACATACTTACTGACAAAATAAAAAAATACTTTATAACCTGTGAATAACTGAATGTTTTGCAGATCAGCCCTGCACAATTTCACAGTTCTCAGGAAAAATACTAGAACCCAAGACGAATCCCCTGTATGTGAAAACATTCTAATGTTGATTCTTATTGAACATAGAACTCTACATTTACATTTGTATCATAACAATTCTGTCTCTGTTGTCGGACATCCCTCCTCGTCTTTCAGTTCACGCCAGCGAGTGAACGCCGGGACAATGTTTATTCTAGTCCGGGCATTTAGCTTGTTACTCTCCCGCTTTCTTTATTTCTCCTCCTCTGATAAAATTTTTATTTTCTTGGGTTTTTCCGCTGCTTCGGCCATGACACCAGCTTCTGCTGAGCTCTGCGCTCCACGTCCCGCCCAGCTTTGGTCTGGACTACGAATGGGGAAGGAGGGGGAAGTGACGTATGCCGTAAAGCAGTCAAAGCCGTAAAAATGTGTAGTTTTTTAGTGTGGCAGGGTTCCTACCATGCTCCTCAAAGTTACATAGTACCAGTGAAGGTGATACAGACCCCTCAGACCATGACAGAGGTTCATTAAACCTGTTGGAAGTTGATGTTCCATCACAATGATGATGATGAAGTATTAGATTAAGCTGGAAAAGTTACATAGTGCTGCTTTAAACGTATGTTCACAAATGTATGTTCCCGAAGAGTAAATTATGAATGACTCGGTTACACTTAAGTGAGGAAATTAAGTTTCAAAAATGGATTGACATTAATAAACATGACATGGTGGAAATTCTGCTAACTTCTATTGAATAGCAAAACTTCTAATTTTGTCCTTCAAATGTATTTTTTTCACATCCTGTTCGTCGCCTTCCTACGAAAGAGTATTAGGGCCATGGAGTAGAAAAAATATTTGAGAGGGGAAGATTTTTTTTTATTGTGCACTTCGAGAAAAAAGTCGAAATGTTGAGATTAATGTTGAAATACAATTTTCAGGAATAAAGTCAAAATTTCGAGAATAAAGTCGAAATTTAGCCTTTTTTCTCAACATTTCAACTTTATAAACGAAATTTTGACTTTTTTCTCGAAATTTCGACTTTTTTCCTCAACATTTCGACTTTTTTCTTGACATTGACTTTTTTCTCAAAATTGTACTTCAACATTAATTTCGACATTTCGACTTTTTTCTCGTCATTTCGACTTTTTTCTCGACATTTCAACTTTTTTCTCGACATTTCGACTTTTTTCTCGACATTTCGACTTTTTTCTCAAAATTGTACTTCAACATTAATCTCGACATTTCGACTTTTTTCTCGACATTTCGACTTTTTTTTCTCGAAGTGCACAATGAAAAAAAAAATCTTCCTCTAAAATATTATTTGTATTTTTCTCCACCCTGGCCCTGATCCTCTTCCGTACCTTCCAGACATAAAAGAACACGACGACGAGCCGTGTCAGATCTGGATCCTCCCGTCACAACGTCCAATCTGGTCAAACACCTTTCCAGATGTAACACCATCATCCAGGAATTACCGTTAAGTGAGTAGCACGTGTTGGTACGGCCGTATTAAAAGCGTGTAATGCGAGCAGGTGTCGCCCCGGTCTCTGGTGCCGGCCATCATGCCTCTCCCTCTCCGTCCAGAGATGCTCGGGAGGCACGAGCAGCCAGTCGGCAAGAATTAGAGCAGCTTCTGTGATTGTGCTGACGTCTGCAAGGGGCCGGGCTGGAGATTAAGCCCAATAAAAATGTGTGATTTGTTGCTTTCATATTTGGAAGATGTCAGCTTCAATTTGAGCCAGCATGCTGCCTTGAGGCGGGCCGGGTGACAAATATGAAGGATTCACTGATGAACTGCTGGCAATCAAGTGTTAGTTCCCTCGTCCACTGTGTGACGGCACTGGAAACCTGCACATGGTTGAACTGAGGTTTTACATCATGTGAGCTGAATATCACATATCCTTTAAAAAGGGAAATGTGTTTTTTAGTCATCTTTAAATTGTCGTGAATCGGTTCAGGGTTTTTGTTTTTGCTGTAATCTTCTCTAGTAATGGAGGAAATGTTAACTGCTGACATAAGCAGCTATAACTGTAACGCTTGGAGCCCCACATTTAATAAGCATGTTTAAGAAGAAGGCTAACACATTTGGGAACATTTATAACGTACTATAATGTCTGTAATGACTTAAAAACACTATATTATTTAGTACTCTATACAGGACTGTCTCAGAAAATTAGAATATTGTGATAAAGTTCTTTATTTTCTGTAATGCAAAAATGTCATACATTCTGGATTCATTACAAATCAACTGAAATATTGCAAGCCTTTTATTATTTTAATATGGCTGATTATGGTTTACAGTTTAAGATTAAGATTCCCAGAATATTCTAATATTTTGAGATAGGATATTTGAGTTTTCTTAAACTGTAAACCATGATCAGCAATATTAAAATAATAAAAGGCTTGCAATATTTCAGTTGATTTGTAATGAATCCAGAATGTATGACATTTTTGCATTACAGAAAATAAAGGACTTTATCACAATATTCTAATTTTCTGAGACAGTCCTGTATATAACTGATTAGATCTTTTTTTAATCATTTAAATTGATCCTTAAATATTTCCTGCAAGTCATTGATCAAAGTGAATACTAAAAGATTGTAGTTGTTACTAAACATGTTAATACTTATTTCACATTCCATCTATTCATTAAATGTTTATAGCTTATAAATACAAATAGCTCTGAATACTGAAGAGAGTCAGGATCATCGCCGATAACGCAGAAGTCACAATATTAATCAAATCCAACTTTTCAAAGCACGGTTTTAGCCAATGTCTGTAATCATTAAACAATTATTACATGTGCCGAAGGCTGGATGAAAAAAGGGGTCAGAGAAGTAATTAAATATCCAGTCATGGGAGGTGTTAGTCGTGTGAACACGATCAGCCGAGAGGATGGACAGACTGTTTAAGATTGTGTAAGTTTCAAAATATCTCATGTATTATAAGTGAAGCACTTCCCCTGGTTCCCTGAGTTTAATCCTTTTTGCAAGTGCTTCATCAACCTTCAGCTTTTTTGACAAGACAGAAGTTTCAGCATGTATGATTAATAAGATACAAATGTGCAACTGATATTTGATGAATGGCTTTGGTTTCATATTCATGATGTACAATGAATATGCAGCACCAGGGGCTTAGGCCTACTTGATTGATCAAATGTATTCCATTCATCACTTATTTTTTTGCTTAATTAGCATATTTGAAGCAACACCATTAACAAGGGAGGACTATGGGCTATTTGGAAGATATGATGTATGTAAGAGAGCAGACATACGTTCATAACTCTTTGTCTTGGGCTGCTCACATTTTCAGGAGGGAGAATTCATTAAAAAGCAGATTTTACCACTTCTTATTAAACAAAGCAGTATTGCAATTCATACTCTGTCTCTACCTTTATACAGGACTGTCTCAGAAAGTCCTTTATTTTCTGTAATGCAAAAATGTCATACATTCTGGATTCATTACAAATCAACTGAAATATTGCAAGCCTTTTATTATTTTAATATTGCTGATTATGGTTTACAGTTTAAGATTAAGATTCTCAGAATATTCTAATTTTTTGAGATAGGATATTTGAGTTTTCTTAAGCTGTAAGCCATAATCAGCAATATTAAAATAATAAAAGGCTTGCAATATTTCAGTTGATTTGTAATGAATCCAGAATGTATGACATTTTTTTTTTTTTTTTTTTTTTTTTTTAAATTGCATTACAGAAAATAAAGGACTTTATCACAATATTCTAATTTTCTGAGCCAGTCCTGTATATTTAAAGTATCTGCCTCATCACATTTGTAAATAACAGCATGTCACTGTATCTTCAGTTGTTCAATGCGGGACAATAAAACGTTAAGATAACCACTATGCAAATAGGAAAAAGGAGAGATGTAATGTTCTTTTCTGGGCTATTTCTCAGGGCGACGTAATAACCTGGGGACTTTGGGGGAGAATGGATTGGAGAAAGGAGAGTTAGGATATGGGTCATTATAGCTATAAGTTCTAAAGCCCTTCATTAAACACATGAGCTAGTCATTACCCGGCTGCTGTGATGAACATTTGGAATCCCCTCCCACTCCGGGTTTACAGACCAGATGATGCAGTGAATCCACGCTCGTCTGGCGCAGGGCAAAGCAAAGTCAGGCTCGCTGCAAATGTTTTGTGTGTAACCAAGCAGGCAAACTCCGATGCACATTTGCCCTATTACAGCACATCAGCATCAGCCAGATGCACGCCAGTGCGAGCAGGAAGCGTACACTTATCATTATTTGATAGTATTTTTAATGACAGATTGACAAAGGATTTGCAAATGCGAGCTGACGTAAATTTTGGAGAGGTCAGGATTGACTGCGTCTGCAGTTGCAAGTGTATTCATGTACATCATTTTCCCAGTTAGGTTCATAAAAGTGTTTGTAGATAAATGGGGCTAACGTAAGCATTCTTATGTTTTGAGTGATACAACGAGACATTTGTGATGCTTTAAAACTATTTCACTTTTGTAAGATCATTGCTACTAATGGTGGAAATCAAGAATAATGCTTTACATCGAGAGTGAGACTTGCCCGTTGCAGACTTTAATTTTATTTATTTTTTACTCAGGGCAACCATAGCTGGAGTTTATCATTATGCAATCTGGCCTGACGTTTTTTTTAACTACCGGTAATGCCACATATGCCTGTGACTGATACGTATGACGCTGTTTGTTCATGTGTCTTTACAAATACAGCTGACTGTGTTCTGTAATTAGTCATGACATGCTGTATAAATGTTGCAATTAACAGTGTTAATATGCAAACATCCTAAATCAATTAATATAAAAGGATCCAAAGATCCAGAGAATTTTTTTTCACTAAATATTCTTTGGAGATTAATCTGAAGTATTTGAGAAAGATTGGAGGAAATAGTGTTTAGTTAAATAACAGGTGCAGCTTCACTTCAAATTATAGTATAAGGAAAAATCATGTCAACCATACAGCCTTTTTGCTTACTAATAATGAATTCCTCATTGACTTATAAGAGCAAATTATGGTTGGAGACAACACATTTCCTAAGCTCTTACAGGTTTGTGCTGATTCCTCAAAATACCCGTTGATATATATTCCGAATTATTCTTTGCATCAGTGTGTGATAAAGTAGTGCGGATAACGCTTAACAAGAACACACTTTAAAAAAAAAAGCGTGCACATTTTTTGTTGCGAATCTGCTGCGGCTGGTGAAATGCATAAACTAATAAAACACACACACAAACAATAATATGCTTATCGTTGTCTGTGAAAAGGATTCTGCTGCAGCGTAAGAACAATGCCTGCTTCAATTTAAAGCAAGTTACCCCTCTAAAATATAATGGCCCTACAGGCAAATCAGAGATCCATTGGCGAAGAAAGGCTTTAAATAATTTATAGCTTTAATCTGCTCACTGAGGTGTGTGGTCTTTGACAGTAATTATAAATGCAGGGAGAAATTATAGCTGAATACTTTAACTGCATTAGGAGTCATCTGATGAACAACGTGATTGCCTGCTCATTTCCAACAATAGGGGGCAAGTTGGTGTCACAGCATTCAAATCACCACAGCACCCATGTGCTTTTTCCCATTTACCGTCAAATGTCAGTTGCCCGTTATAAAATAGAGATTTGATGGGTGGAGGTAATTGAAGAGTTGATTGCTTGAAAAGAGATGAATTGCACAAAATGTTTATGAATTTAGAAGGCAATTATTTTTAATAGCCTTGAAATAATAGAGCTGGAGGAAATTTGTTTAATTGTTATGATAGTATCTTGAAGCGATGGAGGCAGCATTCACAGCCAAGCAATAAAATCTGACATGAGGATATATCTTTGAAGTGTATCTAAAAGTCATAAGGTGAAGAGAGAGTACTCTGTGCAGTACAGTAGAGGATGCTGCCCTTTGTCTCACATAGATTTCCTATGCATATGATCACGTAGAGGCAAATATTGTTTTGTTTTTTTTACCTTGTCTGCACACACGTTAATGGTTAATACCATGCTGTTAAGAACCTAAGGCATATATATGTGGATTGTTAATATATTTATGTCATTAATATATATACATATATAAGCATACACATATCTATACACATACAAACCCAGTTTTTTTGGGGGGGGGGGTTGTCTGTGTGTGTGTGTGTGTGTGTGTGTGTGTGTGTGTGTGTGTGTGTGTGTGTGTGTGTGTGTGTGTGTGTGTGTGTGTGTGTGTGTGTGTATGTATGTATGTATGTATGTATGTATGTATGTGTGTGTGTGTGTGTGTGTGTGTGTGTGTGTGTGTGTATGTATATGTCTGTGTGGCTATGTGTGTGTGTGTATATATATGTGTGTGGCTATGTGTGTGCATGTATGTATGTATGTATGTATGTATGTATGTATGTGTCTGTGTGGCTATGTGTGTATATATATGTGTGTGGCTATGTGTGTGTGTGAATGTATGTATGTATGTATGTATTTGTGTGTGTGTATATATGTATGTGTGACTATGTGTGTGTATGTATGTGTGTGTGTGTGTGTGTGTGTGTATGTATATGTCTGTGTGGTTATGTGTGTGTATGTGTGTGTTATATATATGTGTGTGGCTATGTGTGTGTGGCAAATATTGTGATTATTTCATTTCATAGGTCTGAACATTTAGTTGATAAGCTCCCCGAAAAAGCCTGTGTCCTCTGAACTGTTATGGGGGAAAAGGAATTTTATTGTATTTATTCCAAACAAATAATGAATCATTATTACTTTATTATTAGTGACTTCCATTAGATAAGCTGAATTTACTTTTTTTTTTTTTTTTTTTTTTTACCTTGTCTGCACACATATTATTGAATTATACCATGACGGTAGAAACCAAAAGTGTATATATGTGCATTATTACTATATGTAATATATACATATATATACGCACACATATGCGTACACATACATAAATATACACATACAAACCCAGTGTTTTTTTTTTTTTTTTTTTTTTTTTTGGGGGGGGGAGGGGGTGGGGGGGGGGGGGTGACGACATCCGCTGCCAATCCAGGAAGCAGGAACACACGGAGACACACGTCAAGCACTGGAAATCTGCAACAAAAAAACCACAAACAAAGCACGAAACCGGCACGGAGCCAACCAAAACACGAACAGCAATCGACCTAAATCTTGAGATCTGATCGCAGTCTGAGCTAAGCTATCGCTACCGCTACCTAAACCCAAAAACTAGAGAGCCAGCATGCAAGTGAACAAGCCAGTGTGTATGTCTATGTGTGTGTGTGTGTATGTATATGATCATGCGTGTGTGTGTGTGTGTGTGTGTGTGTGTGTGTGCATGTGACTAAATGACTATATGTGTGTATGTGTGTGTGTGTGTGTGTGTGTGTGTGAAATAAACCAAACAAAGCTCCACCTGAAGTGTATCTATAGTGGGGGAGGGGGGGGAGCGACCCCGCCACCCGCGAGACCAGAGGCCGACAAGGAAGAGCCCGGAACCCAGGCCACCGGCAAACCCCACAGAGGGGAGAAGTAGGAGGGAGGCAACCCACCGCCTGCGAGGCCCCCCCCCCCGCCCGGCGGCGGCCGAGGGGGCCCGCGGGCGGGGCCCCCACGGCGCGGAAAGAAGCAGCCAGGGATCCCGCGGCGGCGGACCGCGACCCAGGCAATCCCCGGCCACCCGGTCCGGGCCGGACACGCGGCCAGGAGGCCCTCACCCTTCAGGCCAACGACCCCCACCCGGCAGGGGGCCAGCCTGCCCGGAGAGACAGAGCCGCCCCGGCCGCCGACGCGGGCAGGCGCACCCGTCCCCCACGAAAGTGGCCCTCCAAGACCAGAGGGGCGCCCCGCCGTAGAGGCAGCGGGGGGGACCGGAGACGGGCCCGGAGAGAGGGAACCCCCCAACAAGGCGACACCCGCGCAGGCCCGACAACGGAGGGCCCCAGACCCAGGCATCCCATTCATTCATCCATTCACCTATCCGATACCTATACTAATAATAATATAATATACTATACATAATAATAATAATAATAATACTAATAATAATAATAATAATAATAATAACCATCTTTGTATAATATAATATTGATAAATTATTAAGTTTTTGATGTCCTGCCAATGGAGGCTCAAATCCTCCATGGCAGGACCCTTCCATACCGCATTCTCACCGACACAGACATACAATCACGCACCGTTTCCCCCTCCCCGGGGGGGTCCAGCACCGCCAGAAGGCACCCCAGGCTGCACGGCGGGCCCCGCCAGGCCCGGGTAACCCGACCCACCCGTCCGAGGCCCAGGCCGGTGAGGGAACGCGGGTGATGTGGGACCCCCTCCCGCCCCTTGTGTTGAGTGCATGTGATTAATGCCATAAAAACAGGGAGGAGGGAGGGCCAAGTATCGATTGACACCGACCCCCCCCCCTCCCGAACTACGTGTCCTTGTCAAGTGTATTTATAAAGTGTTGAATGTGCAGTGTCTAATTTGCTGTTAAAACCGTGAGGCGGGGAGTGCCGGGCCACGCGGGACAGTGCCCCCCACGACCCGGACCCCCCGCCTTTCGCCTATGTGCGTATGAATCGTGTAGGGGGGGCAGGAGGGGGAGCGGAGGCCGAAGCCAGGAGGCAGGACCAGCAAAGCTGGCCCTGATAAGACAGCTGAATTTACTTTTTACCCTGAAGTTGTATAAAAGAAAGATTTGTA
The DNA here is from genome assembly GCF_033807715.1 of Cololabis saira. NCBI lineage: Eukaryota > Metazoa > Chordata > Actinopteri > Beloniformes > Belonidae > Cololabis > Cololabis saira. The sequence continues at coordinate 3,499,625 of NC_084598.1, read as the reverse complement.
AGCTTCACTGAAATTTCAATGTACAAGTGTCTCTTCATGACACTGTACCTGATTTTAGGGAGATTCCTTCAGGTGTTCTGTGTGTGTGTGTGTGTGTGTGTGTGTGTGTGTATCATTGATCTTAGACAATCTTGCTCCAGATTGTGTAACAGCTAAGTTGATCGATACACTGCAAAAACTCAAAATCTTACCAGGAATATTTGTCTTATTTCTAGTTAAAAATGTCTCATTTTTAGTCAAAAAATCTCATTACACTTAAAACAAGAGTGATTACCAGAAAAATAACTTATTTGACAATTTTCAACTGTTTCAAGTAAATTTTCACTTGAAATAAGTAGAAAAATCTGCCAGTGGGACAAGATTTATCTTCTCTTTACAAGCAAAAAAATCTTCTTCCACTGGCAGATTTTTCTACTTATTTTACAGTAAGTGAAAATCTACTTGAAACAGGTGAAAATTGTTGTTTTTTTCCAGTGATGAGTCTTGTTTTAAGTGTAATGAGATTTCTTTTGACTAAAAATGAGAAATTTTAACCAGAAATAAGACAAATATTCTTGTTAAGATTTTGAGTTTTTGCAGTGTACAACAGTTTCACAATTTAGCAAAATGGTTGCATTATTCCTATGGGTTTGTGGTATAGGAAATGTGTCATGCATGCTCAAAGCATTGTAAAACATTCTTTTTTTAATTTCAAAAAATAAAAAACCAAACATAACCATGTTTACCGTTGCAAACGGTTACATTTGTGAGCTTTGCATTACACAAGGTGGTGATAATACCCAGCTATAGCCTGTTTCTGATGACTAGTGTTGAGGTGGGAGATGGCGACGGGAGGCCGTGCTGGTACAGTATTCTGCTCAACTGTACAGGGAGATGTGGGGCAGTGGTTCAGGGAGCAGCACCAAGAGAAGCTAATTCAACAGCTTCAACTGATCTCTAATGAGTTCCTGCCTCCATTTATACAGTAGCGTAGTGGGACCTGCAACCTTCATGTCCTACATGCTACTGAATTATATTATAGTCTTAAAAAATGGCAAAAACAAACAAACAATTGCTGGAATCGGCTTTGTCTTCCTCTGTCTGTCCGACATTGCAGGTTTATGACAGTGACTACGTTTACATGCAGTCAAAATTCGGGTTATTGCTAATATTCCGGTTACTGAAACGTTCGGAATATTCCGTTTACATGGTAATTAATCATTCGGGATATCTGGATCAAACCAGCGACGCACGGAGAACATCATGACGCAATTCCCACCATTTCTGCTTCTTCTTCCTGTATCCAAATTCAAAACAAATGCTGCTTCACGCAACTTTTCTCTCTCCTTCTTGTAAATCTGTCTATCCCGGTACTTTCTACCGTCTACAAATGCAGAAATGTTCATATCCTTCATTACATTTATGAAGTGATTAGTCTCCTCCTGGTCTTGTTTCTCCGTGTTTATAAGAACTTCCTGGACTCAAAAGACCAGGATTCCTTGTGAACAGAGCATGAGCAGAAAACAAATTCATGTTCCGTTTGATGGGGATATTCCGTTACGCGTTTACATGACCCAATATTCAGGTTTTAAAAGGAGTAACCCAGGGCTCATATTCAGGTTTTTAAAAACCGGAATATGAGCAAATTCGGGTTATTCAAAGGGGTTATTGGTGTTTACATGGCCGTGCAAATTCGGGTTATTGGCAAAATTCTGGTTTTAAAAGGGTTATTGATGTATGTAAATGCAGTCATTGGCGTTTCACTGCAACTGTAGTGCCACAGAATGAAATTCAGCTCCATAAGACCCGATATTGGTCTCATTTTTTAACTATGCTGTTGGTTCAGATAAGGGTAAAACTCATTGGTTTAGCTTAAATATATTCATTTTACAGTAATCGTTACAAAGCCAATACACATCCCTATAAAACAAAGGGAAATCTTTCTATCACAATTTCTGCACCTTTATATCGACTGTATTATGTTTTAAATGGGCAAACATGGCTTTCACATGTTTTTGAGTGAAAGTGGACCGTTAAAAGGATGAGCAGGAAAATACAAAATCAGAAAACACAAAAGTACAAGCATTATCAAATGTTAACTATTTATTTGAATAAGTATAAAAAGGTGCAGGTATCACAGGTCGCATCTGTCTTGGTGTTATCGTTGTTGCATGAAACTGACTTTTTTTTTTCCTAAAATATATTTACATGTCCTTGATTCCAAACTGTTTAGTTAGTTTTGAGTCAAATGCAGAATCCGCAACTAAACTGGTGATTAAACATTTATTAATTAAAGTGCTTTTTTTTCTTTTATCATTGCAACACAAAACATCTTTACATAGCAATACACTGTACAGGTCTGCATGAGTGTCGTCATGTAACAGCTGCACCTTTGTGCAGGGGTTCTGTATGACAGGCTGTTGTTCAGTTAGTCGATTATTTTGTGTCTGAAATACAATTGAAACTTGACATATCATACAAATAAATAGTAGTCATAGCCAGGGCTATTGCATGCAAACATCAGCACTCATGTTTTTTTTTTCTTTTCTTTTTCAAGCAGTAACACATTTCATTACTGGTGGTGCATTTGAGCAGGGTGCAAAAGTATCTTGTAGTGTTTGTTTACGCAGTTCCAAATCCGTGTCTTAGCTGTACTCCAATGATTTTTTTTTAAGTCATAATGATGCAAACTACACAATACTAATTGAAAATTGGCTGAAACATCTGACCCATGTATTAAAATTGAAAAAAGAAGAAAAGGAAAAGAGTGACAAGAGTGTGAGATGCTACTCTTTGTCCATTTCCACATATTGTGAATGGTTGTCAGGGGATTTGCTGTGAGTTTTACTCAAATGGAGTTTGACGGCGTGATTACTTGCAAATGTCCGACAGCAGAGCTTACATCTGAACTTGGAATCAATGTCCTCCTCTGCGACCAGAGCTTCGGTGGCTCTGACGCTGAGGGCCTTTGACAGTTCTGGCTCCTCTATCTTTGTCTGGTGCTCTACCGGCATGTTGCACATGTCTTTGATTTGGAAGCCGAGATGCGACTCCAGATGAGAAATGAAAGAAGGCGGTGACCTAAACTGGGAAGCACAGTCATTGCAGTAGAAGACTGGGTGGCCTGTGTCCATGTTCTTCAGGAATTTGGTCCCTCCTGTTTTCCGCAGTTGGTATTTTACATTTGCTAACCAATGGCTAATGGTGGTCATCGACAATCCGGTGAACTTGGAGATGTGCATCCGTTCCTGAGGCCCGAGGTCTGATAGCAAATATTTTCCCTCAGAGGTCTGGAAGAGGCTGGAGGCAAACTGAGCTTGCAGGATGAGAAGATGGCGAGGATTCCAGTTGGACTGTCTACCTTTGCGCTTGTGGACAGAGTACACATCGGCAGACACGTCCTCAAAGCGCCTGACATCCGATTCCAGTTTCATGGTTGGAATCCTCGATGGCATGGAGGGTTTTGGCGTAGTGGCTTTTGGAAGAACTTTAACCATATCTGCAATGTCAGACAAAGCATATTTCTGTGGCAGCGGGGTGGAAGGCTGTAGCAGCAAGGAGCTTGTTTTGCTGTTTTTAGATTTTGTCAGGTCTATTGGCTGGTCGTCATTAACAAAGAGAAAACTGTTATCAGGTCTATTTCTTAGAGGACTTCCAAGCATTAAAGCTGGTTTGTCGCTGCTACGGTTAATCTCAGCAAAAACAGACTGTGTATGTGTAGATGTTTTATCTAGTCTTGAGTTATTAGGCTTATTTGCTTTGCCCAAATGATTGTTCAAAACTGACTGCAGTGCACTAAGAGGGTTTATGCCAAGTATATCCGGAGTGTCACTGAGAGGCTCTGAAGTAGAGCTGCGTCCATTGCTGGCAGTGGGGCTGGGTGTCTTGCCTCTGTCAGAGAAATATGGGCTCAACTTCCCTTTGATCACTTCACTCCCTTCATTCACACAGTCTGCATCAAGCTTTGAAGAGGAAGAGGAATCGTCTTGACAATCGCTGTCATCGTTTTCCACCAGATCAAACTTAATATTCTGGCTTTCTTTACCTTCGCTAATGCCAACCTTTTCCTTTTTGATGTCCACATTTTGATGTCCCTGGGGAGTCTCAACACCCACAGCACCAGGGTACAGCTTCGCCTTTGGGGCAATTGGCCTCAGTTTGTGGTTAAATGCCTGCTTTAGCTGAGCAGGGGGAGATGCAGAGAGTGGGGTACTTTTGATGATGCCGGAGAGCTGATAGGCAGCGTGAATGCTCGGGTAGGCACTCCAGCTCGGTGTCCCTGTTTGAGCTTTATTTATGGCAGAAGCCACTGTATTAGCTAAAGATTTAAGAATGTCCCCTCCTCCACCAGCATCTTGTTCAAGATCCTCCTCACGGAGATAGGGGTACTTAAAGTCTCCATCGCCAGCCTTTTGATCCTCTGTCTCTGGCTTGTCATCTTTAGTTTCAATTTCTTCCGTTTTGTCTGATGCACCTTCCCCCTGGCTGTCCTTGTCACTGCTCCCAGGGGAGTGATTTTTTGGGGACACCTTTTCTCCTTCCGTGTCATTGGCAGCAGGCTCGGCTAGGCCCTGTATCTTCTCTACAGCCAGGGGATCCAGCGCTAACTGTTTGCCCTTTTTAGAAGCCGAGTTTGTGACTTTGATGAAGTGCCCAGTTACCATCATGTGTGTAGTGAGTTGCTGAAGGGTGTCATGGGAGCTTCCGCACTCCATGCATTTGAGAATCTGAGACTTGCATGTCTCAAACTGCCAAGTATAACTTGCTCCATTCTGATATCCGTAGCGATTACTGTTAGCATTTGAAATGGCGGCAGCCCGTTGTGCCTCAGTGTAGCCGGATACGCCAGTTGTAGAGTCTGGGGAACAAGGCCTCGTCGCTTCAAAGGCCCGTTTCTTCGCTGGTGGCAGTAATTTGGGTGTAAGCACTGGGATCGGCTCTTTTAAAGGCACTTTTTGGTAATGCTTAGTCTTAATCATATGGACACTCAAATCTTGCAGCGAGTCAAAAGAATGGCCACAGAACATGCATTTCAAAACTTTCTGGGCATCCTCTTTTCCTTCAAGATCATGTAAATTCCGTTTCCTAGATTTAGAGGATGAGCCAGAAGAGTTACTCTGTTTGCCATGGTTGTTGTCTTGGTAGTGTCCACTTTTGTTCATGTGGACAGTGAGCTCAACGAGTGTGTCGTACGCCGCGCTGCAATCCTTACAGCGGAATCGGCTGGCTCCCGTGAAGACCGAGCCGCAGGGTTTGCTGGTTTGCCTGTACAGGTGGACGGAGCTGAAGAGGTTGGGTTTGGACGCAGGTTTTGGGGAGAGCGTTTGCTGCAAGGTCTTAGAGAGCGCATCCTGGTGCCAGTCAAACTCGCTCTTGGTGCTTCCATTGGTGCTGTCGCAGTTGACTTTGCTGGTGTTTTTACCAATTTTCAAGTCAATTCCCATCCCCGTCCAGTAGGAATCTGAGAGAAAGTTTGCATAGGCTGCCCTCATCTTCTCCAAGCTGTTGCCCATTTCCTCTTTGTGTTTTAAGTTGCAAGCCTCTTCCTCCTTCTGGCTCTCAGGTAGTGATGAGGTTTTGAAGTCTGAGAGTCTGTCACTGCTGTCACTAAGGCGTGATTCCAGCTCTGCCTCCTGATTAGACAGGACGCTAACGGGAGAGTTCTGGTTGCTGTAGGTGTTGGCGCTCTTGTTATCCAGCTCTCGGTCCTCTGACACTTTAGGGCTGGTCTTCTCTGAGCATTCTCCCTCGGTTTGAGTGTCATTCTCTCCATCGTCTTCAGCAATGGAAGCCTGGAGATCAGCATCTTCCTCAGGCATGTACACTAGGAAAGGGTAGACAAGAAAAAACATTACATTAAAACACAATGTGCAACCACAGGTTAATAATTGATGTCCTCATTTTCCTTTTAAACTCTGCAGTCAGACTATGGTATCAAGTAACAATAATTTAAAGCGTCGTAAAAGGTTTGTGTTTCAGGAGGTTGAAAAGTATAGGTGGGGAAAATGCTTTTTCTAAAGGCCTGCTAGTGTAACAGCCCTGTTTGATTCACAACAGGCCATTGACTTAATGCTGTGTCCAAGAGTGTTTGACCTCAAGTTGATATGTTTACAACAATCACTGGCCACTGAGTGACAAAAGGAAATTGATTCTTCTGGGGCCTGGTAAGTGTTACTGCAAATGACCTATTCCACAGTGATTATAGATGCATCCAAACTGCTATGAAAATGTACGTCTTGTAGTCTGGATAATATCTCAGCTTCCCCGGAGCTTCATGCGAGGAATCCTTTCCCATAAACCCAAACTATATGTCTGTCTCACATCACTCCAAACACCTTAAAAGGCTTGAGCAAAAAACAAACATATTTTAGAAGATATTTAGCTATAAATGTTGTTTTTTTTTTAATAATATTTAGGATATTATAATATTCTGTCATCCAGAATTAGGGAACTGATTTTATTGACAGCTGGATACGAATACATTACAAAAGTTGGCTGAAAAGCTTATTCAGCTCTCAGGCAAATACTCCAGTTTTCAAAAGAACACTGGCAATCTGTCAACTCATTATATTTCCCTGACAGTCTCATAAACAGCAAGTGATTCTTTCATTATTCACCTGTTTGTTCTGTCAACTGATAGAGCACAAACATTATTGCTTCAATTAACAGATAATTAAACAATAGAATTTCTAATTGACACATTTCCCATCTTCCAATTAGTGGGACCTCTGACTCAGCATTGTGGGAATTTCTCACGACTTCAGGGCTTGAAGGAGATTAAAGCAGCCTTTTTGACTATTTGAGATTATTTTAAAAATAACCGCCATTAACCTGCACCAGGAATATTACAACAAATGTTTTTATATATCTTTTTTAAAAGGTATCCTGCAATAAATGCAGTTTGTCAGGCTTGTCATATATCTTCCACCTCAAAGACATGCTGGAAAATGTGCATTTTGGGAGAGACGTGGCAGATGTGCTCCGAGTTAAATATGAATAGGACATAAGAGCCCTGTCCAGGCACTGATGCATTTCATGTGGTTAATATTTCTCTTCTGAATAGAAGGCACTCCGTGCGGGGACGGCTGCAGCCGAGCACTCAAGCGTCCCTCACTGGGCAGCTCGTAAAACGTCTTCATCATTTTTTGCTTTCTGAAAATAAGAGTTTTTGGTATCAATATTTCACAAGTGCCTGGAAAGAAACTCTGGAGATGAACTGGTTGCAGCTAATGGATGGAGATGGGATTCGGACTTTCAAAACAAACACATACAATGGGGCTTGGCAAATGCACGCCTGTATGTGTGTGTATATATATATATATATATATATATATATATATATATATATATATATATACACACACAGTACTCGAGTTGTAAAAAAGAATCAGGGGGGATGGTGGATTTGATCATATGGGGACAGATAATTTGTGCTGATTACAAATAATATAATATATTACAAATAATAGCAGTGACCAAAACACCTGCAGAAATACTGCAGGAATGACATAGCAGCAGTTAAATGCAGCCTTCTGTAAGCTTTAAATATCCACTGGGCTTACATCAAATACATCAAAACACAACAATAAAAAACACTTTTCTGAACTTATCAATATGACTCTGTCCTTCACAGGATAAGTAACATGGATCACTGCAAAAACTCACAATCTTAACAAGAATATTTGTCTTATTTCTAGTTAAAATGTCTCATTTTAGTTAAAAAATCTCATTACACTTAAAACAAGACTCATCACTGGAAAAAACAACAATTTTCACCTGTTTCAAGTAGATTTTCACTTGAAATAAGTAGAAAAATCTGCCAGTGGAACAAGATTTTTTTGCTTGTAATAAGAAGATAAATCTTGTCCCACTGGCAGATTTTTCTACTTATTTCAAGTGAAAATGTACTTGAAACAGGTGAAAATTGTCAAATAAGTTATTTTTCTGGTGATGACTCTAAATGTTGAAATAGCAGTAAAACCACATTCATTGATGAAATGACATAAGGGATGGAAAGGAGGGATGGCAGTTTTACAGGGGGGATGATTTGGACCGTTTTTATTTCATATATATACACATATATGTTAGGGCATATTGATATTAATCTAAATGTTTGTCCTCATCGTGGAGTTTGAGGATGGAATTGACAGAGATTAGCAGCTGCCCTTCCTGCTGCTCTGTGCATTTCTATCAGATGTGTTAAGTAGCAGACATCCAACGGCACCAATTAACCTTCTGGAAGGGATCACTCCCAGATACCCGCCCGCCTGACTCGGCTTCTCACACCATTTATAACGGGCTTTGCCAGTTCCTGTTCAATCACAGCGTTGCTTCCATTCTAAGCAGCGTTGCTCCATAATGCAAGATAAGATTCAAAGACAATGGCAAAAAAAAACACCTGAAAGTTTGTAATTTTATTGAAGAAGACTGAGTGAACAACCGGTAGGTTTGACAAAGCAGGTATTGAAAGGTGTGTATCATTCATTACAGAAAAAGTGATAGCTGTTGCATACAGTATTTCTGCAGTAAGAAATAAAGGAGGAAAGTGCCCATTTTGACAAAGAGGCGAAGTAAAACAACTCCTTGCTTGACCAGCCATACAAAACAAGACGCTGGCATGACTCGCTGGAGATTTAGCATGTCATAAACTGGTGTAAAGCCTCCAATCTGTGTCATGACAAATTTATATCTTCAGACAGAGATATGCAAAGGTAAAAAAAAAACTGGAGGTGTCCATCATAAATCAGGCAGCTGAAGTGTTTATAACCTTTATCCGTTAGAACAGACTCTTGGCATAGCAGGGCCAGGATTTACAGAAGCAGCATCCCCCCGTTCTGAGCCAAAAGAATTTCTCCCTACATGCACAGAAACCAGCTAACTGCATCAAAATTTACAGATCACATTCCCTGCCATATTCAAGGTAGCGTTGCCAGTTGGATGGTGCTAAAGACTTACACGACAACATATTTATGCTTCGACCGTAAGCATTAATGTCTTCATGGCATCAAATCCCTTCTCCCTTGTTGCTATTGAGTCTATTCACAATGTGTCAATCATCTGTGGAATGTAAGCGACAGCTGTAAACGGGTATTCTGTTTCGAACATTAACGTGCCAGTAGAAACTTTTGTAATGGTGAGAACGTCAACATTTATCCACTGGAAGGTCAACATTTCCTTCATTAATCTGACAAGCCGCTGAGACTTAGCAGTCCGAGGAGCTTAGATAACGGACAGCTGCAAGCGCCATCGCAGGAGTTTGTGAGTGTCTGAGGTAACACTATCTTCAGAGGAGATTGGGTAATTCATACGTGCCCGTGACAGCTCTTACACGTCCGTGCCACTTTCCCCACACCGCTCTTCGGTTGTCTCAAGCTACAGTTTTTGCTGCTCGTAAATCAATATCTCTTTTTACTTTTCATTGATTGCCTAGCGGTGGGACCAACCTAAGCAGGTCCTGTTATGACATTTCTAGATTTCCCCCTGTCCTTGGAACAATCAATTACAAGCACATGGCAATCAAAACCTCTTTGCAAAATGAACCTGCTCCATGACATTTTCATCTCCCGGATTTATGCCATGAGAAGGAGCAGAAGAGGAAAAAAAAAAAAAAAAAGGCAGAGAAAAGGAAAGGAAGCCGGCTGGATCGGCAGAGCACACACTAACAACGCAGGTCAGGATCAGCCGACGCTCTGCAGGCTGTCTCAGTTAAATGTAAGATTGTTTTTCCTCTTCGTCACACGTAAAGCTCCTAGGCCAGTTAATTGTGTCTGTACATTCAAAAGGACACTGAGTCACCGTGCTCATCTTTAGTTATAAATAGGTGTGAAATGTCAGTCAAAAAGTACTTGGTGTGCAAAAATATAATTACAAACTTGCAATTTTCCTCTCTTTTTCCCAATGTTTAGAAACAGAATGTTTCAAAAAGTCACCGTGATGCAGTTTCTTTGGTGAGCTATCATTAGAATGAGAAACACACGGCACGAGCTTTTAATATTTGAAAGTGATACCTGACTAACTCGGCGAGAAGTGCACGTCATGATCAAATAGATACATTGTCAGACATCCGTATGATAGCGCTGATGACACATCTGAAGTTAATTCTGAATTGAATCACAGGAGAAATGGAGCTAATTCTGCACCCTGCAGCCATCTGTAAAGATCTGTAAACACCTCTCTCTGCATTGTTCCCTGTCAGAACGCAACGTCGTGCAGCCCAAGGACACTGCAGAATAAAGACAAGACAATCACACTCAAGCTGCTTCTTTGACAAACTATGTCTGGAGGTTAATTGATATTACAGAGTGAAATAGTTTTGACTTGTTTTCAAGCCGGAGTGTGTGTCGTTACATCCCACGTGACCAATTATTTGGGAAAACTATTCTGCTAAATGATTCCAGTGATGCACTTCAAAAAACTGCGAAGAATAACTAACTTATTCTATATATTGCGTTGTGTTCTGTTTATTATGGTACTCATTCTGTTGAAGATAAAAGTGAGGAAAAAGAGATGTGGGTTTAAAAGCAGCCACAAAGTGGTTTTTCTTGGATCATTCCGAGGCTTTGACTACAAAACCAGAAGACGGAAACACTCAGTTAATTTTTGTATGCATGAAGGAGATGTTACTTTAAGCGCATTATGTACTTCACTAAACACAAGCTATTCATGCAGATAAATGCCTTGCTTTCATACACCCTCAAGTTTAATATTTAATAGTCCAATATAATCAAATAAAAACTTGCAGCTCCAAAAACAGGCTTGTACAACTTGAAGACAGATTGTGAAGAAAACAAATGGCACAGTGTGCTCAGATGGACCCGGAGCCAGATTAATATGAAAGGATCGCAAATATGACACCATATCCTGCCATCTGGCTGTTCATTTGGGCAAAAATGATCACAATAATTATGGTAATTAATCAAAAATGTTTTCACAATCAACATTCTGTTAACTACAAACACAGAGGACTCTGGAATATACAATTAATACAGCTGATGAGGAGGTTTCATTTGAGCGAGCATTAAGGAGCATTTCTATGCACAGATATGAAGGCTAGGGGATGTCTTTAAAAGCTCGGATTTGAACGTTGAATGGGTGATAACCGTGCTCTTTAAGTGAGCAACGTCAGACTGCAGCGCCGTGGCTCCAGCAGCCTCTTCTCCCCGTCATGTCACTGAAGGATGCTGCTCCTCTGGATGCCTACGAGAAGCTTCTGCTCCGGGACGCATCAGTCGGCCTTCTGCCTAATTGGAGATGAACGGTGGGAGAGCACTGCAATCTGCACTCCAGCACCCAAGTTATCATCTGAAATGTGGCAACAGCCACGGCATCACACGCCGGTACCTGGATCTGCTTCTGTCCCCCATCAGCACCAGAAGAAACACCCATGGAACCAGTAGTGGAGTATGGAGCTAGAACAGTCTCATAATTCGCAAATGCACACACCGTTTCACGAATGCACAGGACAAGTTTCACAAATGCACAGAACAATTCACACGTGCGTAGATATATAAAATGTATTTTTGATGCGCATTTGTGAATTTTGTCCTGTGCATTTGTGAAACGGTGTGTGCATTTGCGAATTATGAGACTGTTCTAGCTCCATACTGGAGTTGAGGGGGGATGAGGGGGGACGGCATCCCCCCCTGAAATAAAAACGGTCCAAATCATCCCCCCCTGTAAAACTGCCATCCCCCCTTTCCGTCCCTTATGTCATTTCATCAATGAATGTGGTTTTACTGCTATTTCAACATTTAGAGTCATCACCAGAAAAATAACACCAGAAAAATAACTTATTTGACAATTTTCACCTGTTTCAAGTCAATTTTCACTTGAAATAAGTAGAAAAATCTGCCAGTGGGACAAGATTTATCTTCTCTTTACAAGCAAAAAAATCTTCCACTGGCAGATTTTTCTACTTATTTTACAGTAAGTGAAAATCTACTTGAAGCAGGTGAAAATTGTTGTTTTTTTCCAGTGATGAGTCTTGTTTTAAGTGTAATGAGATTTTCTTTACTAAAATGAGACATTTTAACTAGAAATAAGACAAATCCTCTTGTTAAGATTGTGAGTTTTTGCAGTGATCCATGTTACTTATCCTGTGAAGGACAGAGTCATATTGATAAGTTCAGAAAAGTGTTTTTTATTGTTGTGTTTTGATGTATTTGATGTAAGCCCAGTGGATATTTAAAGCTTACAGAAGGCTGCATTTAACTGCTGCTATGTCATTCCTGTAGTATTTCTGCAGGTGTTTTGGTCACTGCTATTATTTGTAATATATTATATTATTTGTAATCAGCACAAATTATCTGTCCCCATATGATAAAATCCACCATCCCCCCTGATTCTTTTTTACAACTCGATTACTGGATGTAACCAACATTCCATCCTGCCTCATTTTATTTTTAGCAGCGAGATCATATTATTAGAAATATTAATGACGTAAATAAGACCAGGCTGTTGCTAGATTTAAAGGATAACACTAAATCCCTTAAAACACAATGTATAACTCACTTCAAGCGGTTGCAAAATTGCTAACATTCTTTTAATTTTAATGATGGCAGTATTTAGCTTCTGAGCATAATTTCATTTGCAGTTAACTGTAGTCTATGGAGCTGCTACAATTATCCCCACACAAAGCAAATGTACTACAGAGTACTTGGATACAATTAGAACACAATAAAGTAATACCCCAGCACGGACATGGAGCGTCCTGCACAATGGCTACTTTTTTTCTGTGGATCATTGTTTTGTACTTTTCAAAAGCGATCGGTTTTTCCCTTCAGGACCTTTCCTTTGTTTTTGTGTGTGATCACAGTTCATGAACATGTAAATGATGCAAGACTTGGTCCAAGCCTGCAGATCTGTGAGCACCGCACTCAGAATTCTCAGATAAATATCTCAAAATCCACATTTGTTTTGCACAACATGCCACTAAGCAAGAACTTATACATCATTAGGGCCCGAGCACTGACAGTGCAAAGGCCCTAATGTATCTGTAGGAATTTTTATTATTCTTTCTTTATTTCGAAAAATGTGATATTTCATGGTTTGCATTAATGGGCGTGGCCTAATGGCTCAACAGCGCCCCCTAGAAAACTTTGTGCCTCAAGCCCCACAATACGGTTTGATGTACATGCACGAAAATCGGTACACACCTGTATCATGGGGCAACTTAAAGAAAAGTCTCTTGGCGCCATGGCCCAAACCAAACAGGAAGTCGGCCATTTTGAATATTTTCAATTAAACGTGTAATTTTGGCGCAATTTATGTCATTCCTTCGACAGTTAATACGGCCCGAACCGTAACGTGCACCCAGGTGTGTTAGACATACAAATATGCGTCTCCACCCTGCAACAAGGCGCATTACTTTTCTCAGTCAAAAGCGTTACCGTGGCGACGATAGACGCCAAAAAGCGCGCCCCCCCTTCATCTGATTTGTTCAGACAGAAAAAACTTTGTGCCTCAAGCCCCATAATACGGTTTGATGTACATGCACGAAAATCGGTACACATAACTTTTGAATGGTTTGACATAGGAGTCGTGGGTGGTTTCATCCACTAAATGTCCAGTTCTGAAGAATCTACATGAAGTCATACAAGCTTCCACTGCAGCCTGAATGTGCACAAGGGTGGAGGACCGTTCATCGCTGCTTGCAGCTTTAATTATTCTTACATTTTAAGAGCACCACGACTCTAAATAAAAAGGACGGCGAATGAGCTGCTGTGCTGTTTTGTATAAGCAGTGAAAGAAACCGTCTCTCTCTGAGTTGTCCGCCTTTGCCAACAGGCAAACGTGAAAGTAAACAGTTAGGCGAGCGTGTATAGGATAATGTTACATGTGAAGAGGGTTAAAAGCCTCAGTGTACGTTTGCTACAATGTTGATGATCTTCCAGATGACTGATGGAGTTCCAGCTGGTGGAGCAGGCCGGCTCCGGCTCTCCGGCCCCAGCTCCGGCTCCGACTCCAGCTCCGGCCCCGGCTCTCCGGGTCTCCAGCTCCGACTCTCCGGCTCCGGCTCCGGTGCGTTTTGGTTTGGAGGGGAAAGCGCCGCTGCTCTCTCTGTCACTCTCCTCCTGAGGAGCCCGTGACACTCGTGGCTCTCCAGGAGCGACATGATGAGGTCTGATGGTTCCTTTCTGCAGAACAGCAGTTTACCCCTCGTTCACCCTTATCAGAGCGCCGAGCCATCATCTTACAGCACGCCACTCAAACCGCCGCGCATATTGGAGCTGACCAGTCGAGCAAACAGGGTGGTACTAATAAAAGACCATCTTGCTTCGGTTCAAATTTCCCTGATTGAATGTCAGTCAGGAATGTTTGTGTGGCAACAGGGAGAAAAGTAGGCCAATGTTTGAAGGCCCTCTGCCTGGAACACATAAGGCCTTTGTACGGGCTTTATGAGATACTGAGTGAAAGGTATGATGGCCCATAGACGCCTAATGTGCTGTTTGCTTTTCATGCGCACTAGCCCGACTAAATAAAGAGCTTCTCAGTTCATATTCAGTCCTCGTCTGATGTTTTCTAAACATGTGCTTCATCTAATTATGGATCTAAAAATTTAATTGCCCTAAAAACCTTTATTTCCTTGTGTTTTCTTTCATTTTTTTAATAATAAAGTATAAAAAAAAGCAGCAACTGGTGAGTCTCTTTCACTCCTTACTGTGTTCCATTTAGCTCCCCCCTGAGAGCAGCAGATGTATACACAGATCCTACAGCCCTGCATCATAAACTTTGCATGAACCCTAAACACTGGCCCTCCCGAACAACAAGGCTCTCCATCAAGGTCGGCCCTTGATCAATCTGATAGTGCAGCTGCAGGAGGATGTGTGTATTCTATTAAAACAATCTGCATTTCACTTACTCTTCCCACCGCTCCGGCCCTGTATGGATCTTTCATTTGATTCTGGACGGGCTCCAGCCAGAGCTGAGCGTTCCTCGTACATGCAGTTTTATGCAATTTTCAGTAAATGGAAGCATTCTTTTTTCTTTTGAGTTCATTAATAGTAGATTGCCACTTTTTCCCTTCATTAAATACAATGAGGCTACAGAGGGAATTTGCAGCTGAAGCATGATGGTACTGTCAATTTCTAGGGGGACCAAAGGGAGAAAAGCAGGCCGGCTCAACCTGCAGCTTACTGGGATGAGGAGAAAAAACAAAAACAGCAAGGGGGTAAGAAGAAGAAGCTTTAAAAACAGCCAGCTCTTTGTTATTCAGATCCATTTTAATGGCAAATTTGTTGTCAAGTGTCCTCCTCAAAATGATTAGGGCCTGCTGTTTTTCTGAAAAGTGCAAACTTCTGGGTTTGCCTGGTGCACATCGTCGCTGTGACAGCCCGCTCTGAGAACAATAGCTGCCCAAAACAGGGAGATGTGTTGGCAACCCAATAGTTGAAAGTTTTCCCTCAAAAAACAGGGTTTTTCCGCTGTTTTGGGTATTCTGCTGAGTGGATATCTAGACGGTGATTAGAATGAAAAACGCTGCCAGTGAGTTGGATTCCCCAGAGCACGCACATCCACCAGGGGAAGAGATTGACACTTTTTCCATGGAGCCAATCATTCATAAGACCTGTTTCTGTTCAAACCGGTTAAAGACTACAGTCATTGTTGGAGTGGGAATTAAACTGCTGGTTAGAATTTACAGAAAACCAACAGCATTTAATAGCAGGGCTGCCCACTTAAGGGTGCTTTTACTACATGAAATAATTGCACGCATAACATTGTTTTCCATTACGTGCTGAAAGTTGAGCAGTGCTTTTCAGACTGGATGCATAAAAGGCTTATTATCCTCACGCTTAAAGAAAAGAAACAATAAAACCAGATGCAGTGCGCCATATGTGTGGGATATACGTTCATTAATACCAGGCTGCAAATATATCAGAGCGGTTCAAATATTGCAGTCAGAAAAAAGTCAGTGCAACAAAAATATTTTCGGTGCGCTATGTCCTCATTTTACGACGGAGTATTAGGGCCAAACTAAGACAAAAAAATGGAAATTACGAAAATAAAGTCATAATAATATGAGAATAAAGTCGTAAAATTACGAGAATAAAGTCGTAAAATTACGAGAATAAAGTCGTAATATTAAATATATTATATATATATAAATATAACTTCACAAGATGCTCAATATTCCTCATTTTAACACAGGGAGAAGATGCTCTTCCTGTTAGAGTTCTCATAAATTACGACTTTATTCTCGCAATGTTACGACTTTATTCTCGTAATATTACGACTTTATTCTCGTAACATTACGACTTTATTCTCTAATATTATGACTTTATTCTCATAATTTTACGACTTTATTCTCGTAACGTTACGACTTTATTCTCATAATATTACGAATTTATCCTGGTAATATTATGAATTTATTCTCATAATTTTACGACTTTGTTCTCTAATATTACGACTTTATTCTCATAATATTACGACTTTATTCTCATAATATTACGACTTTATTCTCGTAATATTACGACTTTATTCTATTACAACTTTATTTTCGCAACATTATGACTTTATTCTCGTAATTTTACGACTTTATTCTATTACGACTTTATTCTCATAATATTATGACTTTATTCTCGTAATTTCCAATGTTTTTTTTGTCTTAGTTTGGCCCTAATACTCCGTGGTATCATTTAGCCTCCGCGTCAACGGCGTGACATTTCTAAGGTGCTGGGCTGTAATGGAGGAGGAGTAGGTGGCGACTGCTAGATGAGTGCGGGGCCTTTTTATTCATCGCATGGAAGAAAGTGGTTAATTTATTGAAAAGGAGGTAGGCGGACGGAGCAGCGGAACGGAACTGATACCTTGCATGGCTGTAGGTTGTGCACCGAGGGGGAGGAGACCGGAGTGGAGGAGGACGGGGGGGCGGCGGAGGAGAAGGTTGAGGGAGGCGGAGACCAGAGCGACAGAGGAACGGTTAATGGAAATGAGTGACAGGCTTTCAGAATGATTTACAACGGGTGGCGCTGCGGCAGAGCCAGCGCTTGATGGATGATCCTGAAAGACGGAGACGAACCATAAATCATGTCTTTGAATCATTGACAGAGATAAAGGAGGAGGAGAAAAAGCAATGGCATTGACGTTCATTCTTCCAATAATGTACATTGACGAGTTACACTACGGAGCCTTAATTAAAAAGTGAACACGGGTCTTCTCCCTCTCTCACCCCCATCCCCCCACCGGCTACGCCTCTCCACCCCTCTCCTCTCTTCTCTGTTGCCATATTGATGGTAATTAAAGATGCAGCATCCCCGGCCCGTGTCCCATAGCCACTTCCCCCGGCTTCCAACGGCCGCCAGTTTAGATAAGTGCTCTCCTAAAAGATAATGTCACCCCTTAACAATATCAATGTGGCTTTGGCGCTTTTGTCTCTACTTCTGCACCCGGCAACATCTGAGATGAGTGAGACGCAGCAAGAAAGAATAAAGGGGGGAAAAAATCCTCCTCAGCTTTAACCTACAGCACAGTGTTGAGGAATAGAAGAGTCGGAACTTCATCCTCACAACATCCTCCTCCTTAAAACGGCGCTGTTCTTTCTGCCTTAAGTGCAGATGGCACTTTGATAAGTGTGGGGAGCCCTGCAGGAGCAGCCGGCCCGTGTGAGTGGCATTCCACATCAGCTGAGCTCCCTTAAAGTGCACACAATAGAGCAATGAGGTGAAAGTAATCCTAAACATCTGTCTCATGTGTACTACACGCGCAGGCTGTTTGTTCAAGTTCTAGGAAAGACATTAGCAAGAGGGGAGAAAACAGGATATATCAATTCATGCACTCCTTCTCCAGAGGGAAGAAGCAGGGAGGACCGTTGTCTGTCTCAGTCCCAGCTCCGTGCAAACTAATGAAGAAGAAGGCAAGCCCTCGTTTGTGACACGCAGAAAGAAAATACTATGAATATTCTACGGTGGCCGACGAGGGCCAAACATGGGGCACTGCAACGTCCTAATGTGTCTCAGTTAAGGAAAACGGCTTCAAGTACAGAAACCATTCAAATTCACAAACTCAAAACGAGGTACAAAAAGAGGAACGTGGTGCAAATGAAAAAACCTGCTGCAAAAAACAAAGACAAATGCAGCATCATCAAACGCTGCAAATAGAGAAACGATGCAAAGCACAAAACGATATAAAACAAGAAACCATCTTCAAAAGAAAAACGCTTCATAACCGGTCACTACAACAGGAAGTGCTCCAAACCTGCAGGGGGCGCTCTCAGTGTAACAGCTCAATGGACAGACACACGGGATGTAGAGAGAGACCGAACAGCTGACTGAACCACAATGTTTACATCCATGGTTTAAACATACAGCAGGAACGGTAATGTGATATAATGTGGTTTATATCACTGTACAACGCTGTACATTACGAGACGTTTCTTTATTATATTTTAACGTTACACCAGACGATACAAGGCTGCATACATCCCAAGGGATGTTTTTTTTTAAACTTTATTTAAAAGAATTATCACAGAATAGTATACAGGAACAGTATACAAATAGAATACAGAACATGTGCCAGGGGTGATGTTCTTTATTCAAGAAGATTATACATATTACACAAATCTACGGTTTTAATAGCCTTTTCATTTGTTGATTTAGTGATTAGTTTTAAGTAAAGTTCCATTTCTTTCTGGAAAACATAAAAAGCAAGGGGGTTTTCTTTGAAAATGTACTCTTATGAATATGAAATTTGGCAAGAAATAAAAACAGATTTATCAAAAAGTAACATTTTCCTTCTTTCTTAGGGTAACAATGGAAACCAAAAAAAAACATTTTCCCAATGTAAATATATAGTGAAAGAGTCAATAATAAATTTGCTAATATCTGCCCATAGTTTTTTCGAATGAGAGCAAAGTCAGAATAAATGGACAACTGTTTCTGGATGTAAATTACAGAAGGAACAGTTCGTATTAATGTCCTTTTTAAATTTCTGCATGTAATGGCTAGCAGGATAATATTTATGTATGATTTTGTAAGAGACCTCCTTAACCTTATTTGTGATTAACAACTTGTTAGGAAGCATCCAAGTTTTTTTTCCATTCAATATGATCTGTGAAGACACAAGGGATGTATGCAGCCTTGTATCGTCTGGTGTAACGTTAAAATATAATAAAGAAATGTCTCGTAATGTACAGCGTTGTACAGTGATATAAACATCGTATATAAATATAGTCAGATAAAAATCACATTTACGTTCCCGCTGTATGTTTAAACCATGGATGTAAACACTGTGGTTCAGGCATCAGCGCCCCCTGCAGGTTTGGAGCACTTCCAGTTGTAGTGACCGGTTATGAAGCGTTTTTCTTTTGAAGATAGTTTCTTGTTTTATATCGTTTTGTGCTTTGCATCGTTTCTCTATTTGCAGCGTTTGATGATGCTGCATTTGTCTTTGTTTGTTTTTTTGCACCAGGTTTTTTCATTTGCACCACGTTCCTCTTTTTCTATCTCGTTTTGAGTTTGTGAATTTGAATCGTTTCTGTACTTGAAGCAGTTTTCCTTAACTGAGACGCATTAGGCCGTTGCAGTGCGTTTGACCCTTGTCGGCCACCGTAATATTCACCAGACCGGCCTCCTTTACGCTGCACATGAAACTCCTAACGATGCAGAGGAGGATGCAGCGGTTGTGGAGCCTGTACGGGCCGCTCTGCCCGTACAAGGACAGCTGAGAGCAGCTCGGTGCTCAGAGCTCAGAGCTCAGAGCTCTGTCCTGTGTGAGGGCTGGGGGGAGGACGGGGGGGACGGTCAGCCAGCCCGCTGCTGGGTGGAGGATATTCACCGACAAACAGTGAAAGGCACACAAAGCTGTCACCCTCTCTCCCTCCGTCCCTCTCCTGCTGGGAGAAGACACTTTGGCAAGCTGAAATGAAAATGCATGCACAATGGTCATCGAGCACTGAAAAGCAGTGGAAATAATCTGGGCCGGCCCTGCCCAGCGTGCCTGCGTGTGTGTTCATACGTGTGCGCGCATGTTTATGAATGATTCATGCCGCAGCACAACACAAAAGCTCACGCTCCAGCTTCGCACGGTTTGAAAATCATTTTCACTTGAAGGTTTGAAATTGTTCATATCATGTTTGATCGCATCCTCGCATCAAAACACAGTTTGATGGACAAGGGAAATAATTACTTGTCATTCACGTGTCTGCGGCTTCTCTTCTCGCCTCTTTTGTTGCTGTTAAACATGTTCCTCTGTTAAACACTTTTCTTTCGACCAAACTCCAAAACAATCCGAGTCAACTTTTAAGTCGTACTTTGAAATGACAAAAAGCAAAGGATTTCTTTTAATTACGGAAAAAGGGAAAAAAGACCAAATCAGTTAACTCCACATTTCTCATAACTTGGTTTGGATTTAAAAAGAGAGACGAGGAGCAAACATCATCTATTATATGCAGAGTCTGCAAAAAAACAGCGAGTGCAAAGGATGGCTTTTATTTATTTGTCCTGTTTCTTTATCAGGTTGTATTTTTTTTCTACTTTGTGACTTTATAAGCTAAGAAAAGCAAAGGATTTCTTTTAATTACGGAAAGGAAAAAAAAAAACCAAATCAGTTAACTCCACATTTCTCATAACTGACTGTTCAGCTGAATGAATCAAATGAGTTGGAGCATAATGAACTTCTTGGAGTCTCTGTCATTAGTGCACAATAGCTGGCGTTGATCTTAAATGGTCTTAAAAGATGATCCATACGGTAATGAAGCCAGCTCTGCTGCTGGCCGGACGCCCGAGACGGGACATAATCAAAGCCACGGGGGACACGCCGGAGCTACTGTTACCACATTACATCCCTCTGTCGGCCCATTCAACGCTCTTTGAAGAGGAGAATCTGTTTGTCGTTACGTTCTCCGTTGTGAGTATTCAGATTGGGTGCATGTGTTTGGGGCCCGTCAGCTGGGAGGTCAGCGCCGCGGGACCACTCCTGACCCGCTGGCTCTTTTGGAAAAGCAGCATGTAGCGTCCGAGCTCCGGACTCCTCTGCAGGGACCACCCTGCTCGCCGCCTTGTCCTCCGTGACAGGACGGTGCTGCTCGGTCCTTGGACCCATCGCATTGTTTTTCTTGGACCGCGGTGAAAGCAAATAGAAGCTAAAGGGCCCCGGCGCTCGCAGTAAAAACCAAAAACCCATGCAGTCATTCATCACCGCTCAGACAAGTCACAACCCCCCCCCCCCCCCCCCCACCGAAGGCATGAATCCCCCACACACACACCACCCACACACACACACACATTTTAGGTTTTAACTAGGACTCAACATAATCTCAGAAATGACAAATGATACTTATATATCTGGCCTGGGCCAAATCAATAAGCACACAGAGCAACTATCCATCTTGAGCCGTATCGACAGACGTGGGCCGACATCAGTGCAGCTCTTGGTGGCTCTATCCACCCTGATGGGAGGGACCGGGGAAACAGGGAGAATTACAATAAAACCACCCACCACTGTGAGCTAGGGATGGGCGGCATGGACTAAAAAATGTATCACGATAATTTCTGGCATTTATCACGATAACGATAAAAATGACCATAGAAAAAATACCAATTCAACTCCACCTTTTTAACTATAAATCTATCATCACATTCAGTCTTTGGAGCCCCCAAAACACTGCTCTAAAAGAATACTAAATGCTACTAAACTACACCAATTAAATTGAATTAATAAAAACCAATTACCGTATTTTCTGGACTATAAGCCGCTACTTTTTTAAGGTTTTTAACCATGCAGCTTATACAAAGGTGCAGCTATTCTGTGGATTTTTCTTCCACTGCTCGGGGCGCTCTAACCGGAATTAGAATCAAAACTAAGACAAAATAAATGCAAAGAAGAATACGCTACTTCTTCTTTAGCAGAAGTAGGTAAAAGCAGATTTCAAACAGATAAATAGATAAATAAATACCGATTTTCTCTTGGTTCTGTCCCGTTTTAATCAGCAAAGTTGCTGCCGTGTTAAAAGACACTGTTAGGAAAGGATCTATTTAGGTACAAACATGTACATCATTTATAGTTCAAAATCCTTCTGTACATGTAGTAAATATCTAATCTAACAAATATCTGCGGCTTGCATATCTTTTTTTTTTTAAATAGAGCGGATGCGGCTTATATGCAGGTGCAGCTTATAGTCCAGAAAATACGGTAGTCCACCTGTACTGCAAAACTAGAATGACTCAGATGAAAAAAGTTTGAAATGTAAGAACAGACTCAACATTTATTCAAACTGTAAACTGACAAATAAATAAAAGCCATCCTTTGCACTCACTGTTTTTTTGCAGACTATAATAGATGATGTTTGCTCCTCGTCTCTTTTTAAATCCAAACCAGTTCCAGATAACGGAGCTGGAGCCTCGTTTAACAACGAGCTCCTCGCTCTCAGATCCGCCTTCAAACATGTTTGTTAAGGTTTTGTTATGGTTCTAAGTTAAATTGACGCAGAGCTTACGGCGTAGGGTACGCAGCGACGCGCACCGTACGTTGTGCGTCGCCGCGTACCCTACGCCGTAGCTCCGCGTGGATTTAACACAGAACCATAAATCAGCTTTACACAAAAACGTCATCAACGGGAATTTATCCTTTTTACCGCGAGATGACAAATTCTTACCGTGGGGAATTTTTTTGACGGTATATCGTGAACGGTAAAATATCACCCATTCCTACTGTGAACCAACCAAAATCTATTACAGGAAGAGCAGCATCTGGAGATATTCTCTGATTAACCACGGAGGAGGAGGAGGAGGAGGAGGAGGAGGAGGAGGAGGAGGAGGAGGAGGAGGAGGAGGAGGAGGAGGAGGAGGAGGCAACATGGCAACAATGAGAACGCTCACTGAATCATTTGTGAAAATGGAAAGAGTGTTTATTTTGACTGGAGCACCTGCACATGTTTACATGGCAGTTGTGTGCTGCTATGAGCTGATGGGTGGCGATACGGCCCCGCGCCGGTCCCCCGGCTAGATCGCAGCAGCTGACAGATAGTACTTCAGAGCAGCTTTAGCTGCAGCTCCCCTTGAGGGCCGTGATTGATGACTCGGCCTGCCACCTAGATCCATTTTCTCCGCCAATCTGACTCCTCGCAGGTAGAGCCCAGTCCTGCTTCTCTTTCTCTCCCTCTTGCTCTCATCTCCTTTCAAATATGAGTGGGCTCATTTTCACAAAGTGACTTTACCAACAGAGCAACTTCAAAAAAACATCCACTTTGAACAAATTAAAAACAGAATCTTCCAGAGGAAATAATTGAGACTAAATGTCTCACAAAAGCCAATTTGATCCTAAACATTAGAGATCTGAAACATATACAGGACTGTCTCAAATTAGAATATTGTGATAAAGTTCTTTATTTTCTGTAATGCAATTAAAAAAACAAAAATGTCATACATTTTGGATTCATTACAAATAACTGAAATATTACAAGCCTTTTATTATTTTAATATTGCTGATTATGGTTTACAGTTTAAGATTAAGATTCCCAGAATATTCTAATTTTTTGAGATAGGATATTATAAACTGTAAGCCATAATCAGCAATATTAAAATAATAAAAGGCTTGCAATATTGCAGTTGATTTGTAATGAATCCAGAATGTATGACATTTTTGCATTACAGAAAATAAAGAACTTTATCACAATATTCTAATTTTCTGAGACAGTCCTGTATGAGTGGGCTCATTTTCACAAAGTGACTTTTCCAACAGAGCAACTTCAAAAAAACATCTACTTTGAACAAATTAAAAACAGAATCTTCGAGAGGAAATAATTGGGACTAAATGCCTCACAAAGCCAATTTGATCCTAAACATTAGAGGTCTGAAACATATAGCAGGGACAACAACAACAACAAAAAAACCCAGATCTGTGCAGCCATAATGTCATTAACAGGGAAAATGTTAAGACCCGAGACCCCTGCAGGTCTGAAGGCATTTAAGAACAGTTAGCTGAGCCATCTGGTAGACAATTACAGAGGAACAAACACACCGCCTCAGCAAATAAAGCTCGGCTCATCAATCACCAGAATGGCCAGAACTTGGCCTGTTATTCGCTCTGATTTAATAACCCGGTGAACTGCAGTGATATCCACCACAAGTCTTCCAAGTACACTGGAAAGCATCCGCACATTTACTAAAAAGCTCAAAGTAAGTTTGAACAATACATGCCTGTGTTTCCACGTTAGTGTTTTTCCCCTTCTATCTAAAGCAAGGAATTAAATGAGAAATAAAATACTGCATCTCTCTGTAATTTGCACCAGGTTGTGTCAATAAATGGAAAAGAGAAAGAAACAAGGTCAAGGATAAAAGTAGAGACATTTAAAACTGTTGGTTTACAGTGTGGAGTAGTTTACGTAATTAACATTTGCACCGTGATTTTAATTGCAATCACACTCCACCAGGGGAGCGACTGTGTGTGTCTGGTGATTGTGGATGTTGAAGGATGAGACGGTGACATTGTGTCAAGTCCATTTCTGAAAATGACTGAACCAAAAGGCTGATGATCAGGAATACGCTGCCACTAAACGAACCCCTACAGCTGAGACGCTACGCTGAAGAATTAAAGAGATCCCTAAACTAGGAATGGGTGATATTTTACCGTTCACGATAAACCGTCAAAAAAATTCCCCACGGTAAGAATTTGTCATCTCGCGGTAAAAACGATAAATTCCAGTCGATGACGTTTTTGTGTGAAGCCTGAATTACGGTTCTGTGTTAAATCCACCCAGAGCTACGGCGTAGGGTACGCGGTGACGCGTAACGTACGGTGCGCGTCGCCGCGTACCCTACGCCGTAGCTCTGCGTGGATTTAACACAGAACCATAACTCAGCCTTAACAAACATGTTTGAAGGCGGATCTGAGAGCGAGGAGCTCGTTGTTAAACGAGGCTCCAGCTCCGTTATCTGGAACTGGTTTGGATTTAAAAAGAGACGAGGAGCAAACATCATCTATTATATGCAGAGTCTGCAAAAAAACAGTGAGTGCAAAGGATGGCTTTTATTTATTTGTCCTGTTTCTTTATTTATCGGGTTGTATCTTTTTCTACTTTGTGATTTTATAATCTAAGAAAACTTGAAGGACAATGGTACTTTTACTGTTTGCACTGTTATCCCACTGTTTAAGACATACAGTTTGAGTAAATGTTGAATCTGTTCTTACATTTCAAACTTGTTTCATTTGAGTCATTACAGTTTTGCAGTACAGGTGTACTACCAGTATTTTCCGCACTATAAGGCGCACCTAAAAGCCTTTAATTTTTTCAAAAGTTGACCATGCGCCTTATATATGGATCAATATTGAGCTGCAACAGGTCTCGCAACTCGAAAATAATAAAACAGTTGTTTATTCATTTTGAGAGTGAATGGAGTTGTCAGAAAGCTGATTTGTAATCTATTAATAAAGTTTGACTGACGTATCTGACTGTTTTGTTGATATTCCCTTTAGCGCAGCACCGGTTAATGGATGATAACGTAACCCCAGCCTCTACTGTGGCGCCTTATAGTGCGGTGCGCCTTATAGTGCGGAAAATACGGTAATTTAATTGGTTTTTATTAATTCAATGTAATTGGTGTAGTTTAGTAGCATTTAGTATCTTTTAGAGCAGTGTTTTGGGGGCTCCAAAGACTGAATGTGGTGATAGATTTATAGTTACAAAGGTGGAGTTGAATTGGTATTTTTTCTATCGTCATTTTTATCGTTATCGGGATAAATGCCGCCCATCCCTACCCTAAACATGAAAAGACACGGATCAGGCCTGGATTCCACCTGGATGCTGGTCAGTCTTTGTCGTATGTGTCAGAAACAGATATCCGTGTGTGTTTCTGGGCTTTGGCCCGGACGGCCCGCGAGGAGGGAAACTAGGCCACGGCTGCGGTTTCCACGGTTTCCCATTCTCCTCAGAACACGCGTCACCTGCCAGCTCATGTGGCCCGGCCGAGACGTGAACAGGTCTGGCAAGAACCAAATGTTTTCATTTACCTCAGGGGCATCTACACTCTTCCCTAGCAGGCGGTGGCAGACTAACATGTCAAGAAAACGAGTGCAGGACTCCGGGCCTCTGGGAGAGGTCACGCACTCGGAGCTTTAGGTTCACAAAACATCCAGTTCTAACTCTGCAGGAGAGGAGGCAGGCCAGACCCCAGTGGTGCACGCTGCCACGGCCTAAAAGATAAATATTAGAGAACAACGTCAACTCCACATCGGCTATAAATACAGCCCAGCGCAGTAAAGACAAGCCAAAGGATCATTTTGTTTTACAGCAGACTCCAACACCTCAGAACCTGAAAATGTACTGCATTACACCTCTACGCTGGGATTTGATGCGTATTCACATTGTGTGATGGATCCGCAGTCCACCGGGCAGCGTGGGGGGGTGCTGCTTCTCAGGCTAACCTCAACACATCTATTTCCAGCGCAGGACTTGCTGACAGCACATTTAACTTTGTGATCTGCACATGAGAGACAGATAACAGTTGCTGACAGCTGAAACACACCGAGACCCATTTCCCTATACAATAGGTTATTGGCATGTTTCACTTCGGATGAAAGGGGAGAAAGTGGAGGGATGTTGGGTACAAAAATATGGCGAAGAAAAGGCTGATTTCCAGTGTGGCTCGTGGAAGAAGCCGGCGGCTCCTTCAGGGAAGGCTCTGGCGGGCGGGGCCGTCTGCAGACGCCTGATTTATGATCTCTCAGTTTTGCATGTGTGTTCACAGGTTTCTGAAAGTTACACTCAATTAGAGCAGCAGGGTTTTAGGAGTGGGTTTCTCAGAGGATAAGTTAAAGCTTGACACGTTTATTTCTGCCGGTACAGCTGAGGAGCCGGTGACAGCCTTATCAAAAGTGGTTTTCTTTGATCACCCGGCTCCAAATGTGGGAAATAGTGACTGTCCCTGACAAGTGGAAAAGAGAAATCTAAAAAGAGAGCGCACAATGTTTATAAAGCCCAATCTTGAATGGCAATCACTGATGTAAATAAGCGTACAGTGAAGATGAAAAATGCCGTCACTTAGCGGGACGAGAAGAAGCAGATAAATGCAGCACTAATCAGATTTGCAAATTCAATTGGGCTTAAATATAATTCTTGCAAAGCATGAGCAGGGATCTGCATCAAAACCAGGACGGAAGAGTGACCTAATGGATTAAGCAGGACAAAATCCCTGAGTACAACTTAAATGCCATGTCCCTTCACAGTTCATACAGTAAATCTTATTTTTTGAGACTTTTTTCTAATGACTGAGCCAGCCAGTGAGACGGGGGAACAAAGTGGCATTCTCAATATCCCTGTTGAAAACCTCCTCCGTTTAATGATTCACCGCTAAGGAGAGTCCACACACTTCCAGAAGAATTCAAATCCCTTTTCCCACAGCCTCTTTCAGCCTGTATGATAAATGACACCCGTCATTCCGCTGTTGCCAAACAGCACAGAGGGGAATTGTACTGATATATGATTCACAAGAACAGGAAATAAACTCTGCCTTTCTCTGTAGCTCCGAGTCTTTGCCAAGTAGGACGGACCTGGACAGTGTCAAGGATCCGTTGGTGGAGGCGGTGGGAAGGGCTGACGGCACTAGAAACCCAAAAAGGGAATAAGACAGTGGGTTTCCGAAGTGAACTTTCCCCTCTCTCAAACTGCTGGAGCTTCTGATGACTGATGAAACACACAAGAGCCACGGTATTAAAATAACAGCCGCATCGATGGGAACCGCCTAAGAAGGATAAAAAAAAAAAAAAAAAAAAATGAACAGAGGGCAAATTAAAGTCTGCAATTACCAAACATAGAAAAAAGATATAGATTGAGCAACCTCTTTCTGCCCTCAATTACAATGCAGCAAGTGAGGCTAATTACTGCGGTTTGATTATTTCAGATTTCTGAGTGATGAGGATGACAATGACTCAGAGAGGCGGGGCGCGAGTTCAAACAGAGCAAGTATACACGGGTATTATAATATCCAGCGTGTAGATAAGTGTGCAAATCAGAGAATGAAAAAAATATTCAAGGAATTAAATCCGTTATGTTGTCTGTGCCGTTAAGAGTGAGTGCAGCAGTTGCATGGAGCTGGTGCTCGTATGTGGGACGCAGCAGGAGTGGCCCGTCCTGCTGCTGCATGGCTGCTGTATGGTGGCCGAGACCCGCCATTGCTGAAAATAAAAGTAATGCCGCAAACAAAAACAAACGTCGCTGCAAATAAAAGAAACCCCGCTGCAAATAAAATAAATGCTGCTGCAAATAAAAAAGCCACAACGGAAGTGAATTACCGGGGACTATTTTTGCCGATGCACCGGTGTTTTAAAAAAAATGACACGTAGCGACGTTGAACACTAACCTTTTCACTTATTTTCTCGTTCGTTGTTCTTCTTATTCCTCGCTTTTCTTATTTCTTCCTTTTCACTTACGTCCTCTTCATCTTCTTCTTCTCCTCTCACGTAAAAAACACCGGTGCATCAGCAAAAATAGTCCCCGGAAATTCACTTCCGTTGTGGCTTTTTTATTTGCGTCGTTTTTTTTTTTTAATTTGCAGCAGCGTTTATTTTATTTGCAGCGTTTCTTTTATTTGCAGCAGCGTTTATTTTATTTGAAGCAGCGTTTCGTTATATTTGCAGCGTTTCTTTTATTTGCAAAGCGTTTCTTTTATTTGCAGCGGCGTTTCTTTTATTTGCAGCGTTTATTTTATTTGCAAAGCATTTATTTTATTTGCAGCGGGGTTTCTTTATATTTGCAGCGTTTATTTTATTTGCAAAGCATTTATTTTATTTGCAGCGGGGTTTCTTTATATTTGAAGCGTTTCTTTTATTTGCAGCGGCGTTTGTTTTTATTTGCAGCGTTTCTTTTATTTGCAGCGGCGTTTGTTTTTATTTGCAGCGGTGTTTGTTTTTATTTGCAGCGTTTCTTCTATTTGCAGCGGCGTTTGTTTTTATTTGCAGCGTTTCTTTAATTTGCAACGGTGTTTGTTTCCGTTTGCAGCGTTTCTTTTATTTGCAGCGGCGTTTGTTTTTATTTGCAGCGTTTCTTTAATTTGCAGCGGCGTTTGTTTCTGTTTGCAGCGTTTCTTTTATTCTCAGCAATGGCGGGTCTGGGCCACCGTACTGCTGGCCTGCAGGCGACTCCCCCCGGGCCGGCTCTCAGCAGCGGGGCCTCCCACACGGGCTCAGCGAGGCGCAGGGATGTGCCCGGGGCCGGGACCAGCAGCACTCAATCACCCAGACAGCGACATCCTTTCGCCATCACCATCAGAGGGGCCTCTCTGGGGGGGGTGAGCGGAGGGTGGGGGGGGTTTGGAGAGATATTTATGGGCGGAGTGTTCACACACACACACACACACACACTCACATCCATGCAGCTGCGATTCCGTTGATATACTGTCAGCTGGACTGAGAGATGGAGCCATATAGTTCATCTCCTCCTCATTCTTCGCCCCTAACCAGACCCCTGGAAGTGAAGTGCTCCTCCGAGTTTTACAGGTTGGGTCGTCGGATGCTCCGAGCAGGCGGCGTACATCACACTTTATGCACTTTGTGAAACTCTGATGTGAATGTTTTGTTGCAAAACAGTCATCCGTCCTCATTCATTAAGACTGCTTTGTTTAGAAAAGCAACTGGACAGAGTAAGTTGTACTGGGGGGGGAGAAATGCACAAGCTGCATTATTTTGGCTTCCTTTCTTACAAAAGACACGTTTGAGGGAAAACCTTGCACGATGAGCCAGATTTGTTTACTTAAGAGGTGTATTTTAATGCCCTTTAACTTCAGACTACAGAGTAGAATAATGATAGAGGAAGCCATGAAAACCCTGTGGCAGATTCGGAAAGCAACTTGGAAATGGGTTCAAATTGTCGTCGTGGAGTAGAGAGGCTACTTCGCACCACAAGGGGTTTCTTTCTTCAGGCAGGCCACGGGATTGAAAGAAGCCATAAAAGGTCTCTAATGGGATCAGTAACGTCTTGCTGCCATTAAAAATGGTGAGAAAAACATCTGCTTTGCATCTCTGACTCCGCTGCAAGTCATTTGTCTTCCAAACTATAGGAGAGAGTGCCATGACTTCAATGTGCTCATATTTCTCCAGAATAACGTTGCTTTACTGACTTCATCCAAATGAGAGTTTGCGTTAAATCAGGATTGTATTTTCAAATGCCAAAACAATAGGTAACTAGCCAAGGTTACACATGATAGTCTCTACGTCTTGTATACACTTGACATCTGCAAAAGTGTAAATTTAATCCCAATCAGCAGCACATTTGCACATTTTGTGATGGATTTTGAATTCACACCCAGATTACACAATAAACACAAGCTAAGAGTAAACACCTTGATTGCTTTATGGTCAGCCTCTCTAACCATTAGAGGTGGCCGGCCCCGTCTCTCTGGTCCCCGGAGGAGCCGAGGCCCGGCAGTAATCTTTTCTCTGCTAACCCTTTAATAAACCAGAGCCCGCTTCATTAACTTCCCCTCACAGAGTGATTGATCGGTGCCAGTCACAGAAATCTCA
The DNA here is from genome assembly GCF_033807715.1 of Cololabis saira. Taxonomy (NCBI): domain Eukaryota; kingdom Metazoa; phylum Chordata; class Actinopteri; order Beloniformes; family Belonidae; genus Cololabis; species Cololabis saira. Next base: position 3,469,199 of record NC_084598.1, on the reverse strand, counting down.
TCCCTGCTCTGCCCACCTTCCTTCAACCAACTAAATAAGGCACTTCTTCATTTTTATTTATTTATTTTTTTCCCCCAGCAAGCTACCACCCAAGCCAAGATTAAAGGAAAGTATTCAGCGTGAGCCAAAGAAGGAGTGGCATCAGCTGGGGATGGCAATGCAACAGTGTTCCTTTTGTTCAAAAGGTTGGGTCAGAATCAATTTATGGGATGCACTATGGGTCCAGTATGTTAGTATATTCTTACAGGTTCAGACTCTGTCTCTACTCATCAAAGAAAACTGGAAAAACGATTAACAATTATCTCGGCATGTAACACAGATAAAACAAAACAAAAAAAATTAAGCATGAAGAAATATTAACCTGGATTAAATGTGCAGTTTGTAGATAGTCTCTTTTTTTGCCTGCTGCTTAAGTCTCTCATTATTAAGTTAGAGTCTGGGTGTTTTTACTTCCCTCATTTGCAGTGATAACTGTCACAGTAGGATGGATATAGAGACAATCACCGAAAGTGAAGTACATTAGATTGAAAAAGTTTGATGTGCCTTTAAATTACGCATTAGATATTACCTGAGGAGCAAACCAGTAAAGTGAGACCTTAATAGCGACATAAGAAACTGCACATGAATACTAATTCAGAGCAAATTACCCATCTGATGAAAAAGCACCGCACAGAACATCCAGCCAGTCGCTACATGAGATTCATTTACAAAAAAAGGCAAACAATGCAACATACTGGATGCTGAGGATGCCACTAATGTAAATGTGAAATCCTACCAGAGAGAAGAAAAATATGTACGCTGATGATGAGAGTGGGCAATGCAGCATTACTGTAATAATGACATATCATTCTCCTGTCCTCATTTAGGAGTGGGGCTCTTTCTACTTTAGCATCGCCAGTGCTTTGTGATCCTTCACTGCTCTTCAGTGGAGGAATAGAGAGATACAGAGGTGTTCCGTGCTGCTCAGCTGCAGTGATAAAGTCAGTAATATTGCTATCTCGCCTTCCTCTCTCAAGAATTGCTATGAGCCTATTTCCAAAATTGCACCCATATATTCAGTGAAGACAGTTAGCTCATCCTGGTGACAGTGCAAACTTTTAGGCTGAATTACGGCAGTGTCATTCAGAGGGGTTCTTCAAAGAGGGTCGATAACTCAAAAAGACCCAAATCGGAGGCAGGGCAGGCCTTCACCTCTCCCTGCACACAGCCTGCTGCTGCTGCTGCTGCTGCTGCTGCTGCTGCTGATGCTTCTGCTGTTAATGCTGCTGCTGCTGCTGCTGCTGCTGCTGCTGCTGCTGCTGCTGCATCTGCTGCTGCTGCATCTGCCGCTGCTGCTGCTGCTGCATCTGCTGCTGCTGCATCTGCTGCTGCTGCTGCTGCTGCTGCATCTGCTGCTGCTGTTAATGCTGCTGCTGCTGCTGCCGCCAACAACACAAGATGGGGCCCACTTGCACAACTTTGACTACGTTTCCATGCAGTCAAAATTCAGGTTATTGCTAATATTCGGTTACTGAAACATTGGGAATATTCCGTTTACATGGTGATTAATCATTCAGGATATCTGGATCAAACCAGCGACGCACGGAGAACATCATGATGCAATTTCCGTCATTTCTTCTTCTTCTTCCTGTATCCAAATTCAAAACAAATGCTGCTTTGCGCAACTTTTCTCTCACCTTCTTGTAAATCTGGCTATTCCGGTAATCCCGGTACATACTCAAAAGTATACTTAAATTCGGCACACTTTTGAGTAAATATCAGTAGTGTGCATTAATTCAGACGTACTATTAAGAGCGCACACGGCACTTCCTGCCGTCGGGGGGGGGGGGGGGGGGGGGGGTTGTTACCATGGTAACCTGTCACAGCAGCAGTAGCAGCTCTGCTCCGATATTTCCCGTTTATTCTGGCCCAAACAAGATGACATTATATAATATTATTAAATATGAATATTATAATATTAATATTATATAATAATATTATTATACTTAATATTATACTTATGACATATACGTATCCCTTAGCAACCAAACACCGCTGCATTGCATTGTGGGAAGTTTCTGCTCAGCTAGTGTCCAACAATCCATACTAATACATTTCTCCAGAATGAATATGGATAGTACACACTATTGAGTACGTTCTAATGTTTCAGATGCACTAAAAAATCTTGCATACTCATTTTGCTACTCATTAGGGTGGAAGTGTGGGATTTCGGACGCAGCCCAGGATTCCTTGTGAACAGAACATGAGCAGAAAACAGATTCCTGTTCCGTTTGATGGGGATATTCCGTTTGGTGTTTACATGACCCAATATTCAGGTTTTAGAAGGAGTAACCCAGGGCTCATATTGGGGTTTTTAAAAACCTGAATATGAGCAGATTCAGGTTATTCAAAGGGGTTATTGGTGTTTACATGGCCGTGAAAATTCGGGTTATTGCCAATATTCGGGTTTTAAAAGGGTTATTGATGCATGGAAACGCGGTTGTGGTTCCACTTGAGAACGTAAGAGAGCAGATCCAGTACAAGGACACGGTGTGTTGATACCGGACCTAAAAGCTGACAGGCCGAGGCTGCAACTCATCCGCTGAATATTTCCTCCATTAACAGAGATAACAAAGTGTCTTTTTCATCAACTTTATTTATTACATCCTGAGTTGTGTTCCTTTCCTTTTGTTTCTTTTTTTTACAAACAGTTTCAGCAGCATCAACCATTTTCTTTTAACATGAAATGCAGATGTCTCTCATGAGAAATGAGCAACAGCTAAATTTGCTCTCTCTTAACTGACCCTAATGACTGCTGTGACTCAGCGCTGACAAACAGTGATGATGCAGGAATACTTGGATTTATAAATCACGACTTTAGCCCCGTCTGTGGAAAAACCTCAGCTTCCTTTGCTAGTGCACAGAAACACAAAAACATGACTCCAATCCCCGGTTCAGAACATCTCACTGCGACACACACGTATCTGCTGTTAGCCATGTTAGATGTTTGTCATGTGCAAAGACTTAGCACAATTTGACAATCATTTGATGATAATGAGCTTTTCGGAGGGGATTTTTCCCTGTCGGATGTTGCAATACAAACGCATGACTATTCACAGAGAAACATTTGTTTCTTCAGGATAGAGGCAATTGGTATAATTTATTGTTAAATAAGGTTCTTAATATCTTCCTGGGCAGGACAGACTGGGTTGCAGTTTCCCTTTAAAGCCCGAGCTTTTCACTGGGACATGTTGACCCCGTTCCTATAGTTTGAAGGGTGATATCACCTTCAGCTGTTTACCATTAGCTGAATTGTGTCCCGTTGCAGAGCTTTAGTTTTACTCAGCCTCTTTAAAAAGCTGCATTTTCCAGATGGCCTAATATGAAGTTCCTTTATACAACAGCCCGCAGCAAGTTGACCTGCAGAGGCTACCATTTCATCTATCAGAATCATGCTGTTTAAACATGGAGCTGTCTTCATCAAGGGAGGAGGGAGAGAAGAAGGGAGGAAGGAAGGAAGGAAGGAAGGAAGGAAGGAAGGAAGGAAGGAAGGAAGGAAGGAAGGAAGGAAGGAAGGAAGGAAGGAAGGAAGGAAGGAAGGAAAGAAAGAAGGAAGGAAGGGAGAAAAGAAGGATGGAAGGAAGGAAGGAAGGAAGGAAGGAAGGAAGGAAGGAAGGAAGGAAGGAAGGAAAGAAGGAAGGAAGGAAGGAAGGAAGGAAGGAAGGAAAGAAAGAAGGAAGGAAGGGAGAAAAGAAGGATGGAAGGAAGGAAGGAAGGAAGGAAGGAAGGAAGGAAGGAAGGAAGGAAGGAAGGAAGGAAAGAAGGAAGGAAGGAAGGAAGGAAGGAAGGAAGGAACGAACGAACGAACGAACGAACGAACAAGAGGAAAGAAGGAAGGAAGGATGAAAAGAAGGAAAGAAAGAAGGAAGGAAGGGAGAAAAGAAGGAAGGAAGGAAGGGAAGAAGGAAGGAGAGAGCAGGAGGAAAGAAGGAAGGAAGGAAGGAAGGAAGGAAGGAAGGAAGGAAGGAAGGAAGGAAGGGATGATGGGAGAAAAGGAAGGGAGAAAAGAAGGAAGGAAGGAAGGAAACAAGGAAATAAGGAAGGAAGGAAGGAAACAAGGAAAGAAGGAAGGAAGGGAGAAAAGAGGAAGGAAAGAAGGAAGGAAGGAAGGAAGGAAGGAAGGAAGGAAGGAAGGAAGGAAGGAGAATGAGGTGATTTTGACCCAAACACCGTACCAGGGTTGACCATGTGGTTTGTCAGAGAGATGAAGCTGCTACAGTCCTCCACACTTATCCTCTATAGAAACATGAACTATTTTAATGTTCAGAAATGGCCTTATGTAAGTGCACAGTGGACTTAACACCATCACAACGTAACCTCCGAGAGCCGTCGGCTCGCTGTACATTCAAATATGTTGCTGCTTTGTCAGCTGGAAAGGTACATTTGGGTGAGAGTGACATCTGCCCACTCTCTCTGGATGGTTTTCATGTTACTATAAAGGAAAGTGAGGTCCATCTACACCCACAGCAGCAGCTACTCTGCATCCTGCAGATGTCAGCTTACAGGCAGTCACGAGTGTCCGCACGCTCATCGTACAGACGGACCGTTCCGTTATCATGTGTTGCCCAGATTGGTGCTAAACAATGCAGATGAAGTTCTGAAGTGTTTATTGATGAAAACTATCAAGTGGCGTCTTTAAGAAGGGGCCGTCATCGTGACAGCGTGAGAGAAGACAGCAAAGCGTCTGATGCAAAACTGTCCTCGTTGCCACTTTAGTGTTTCCAGATTTAAGCTTTCAGTTTTGCAGTAGAAAGTGGACTGAAAAATCACCCACGCTGTTCCAAGGACACGCTTTCTGCCACAGTTTCCCCTTCGCTACTGTGATCTGTAGCAAGTGACAAGCACCTCGTCTCTTATCTTGGGCAAGACCTCGATAGAAATTTTCAGAATGAGCTCAAATCAGTGCTTCACTGGTAAATACACAGACTGTGTTTCCATGCATCAATAACCCTTTTAAATCCAGAATATTGGCAATAACCTGAATTTGCACGGCCATGTAAACACCAATAACCCCTTTGAATAACCGGAATTTGCTCATATTGGGGTTTTTAAAAACCCCAATATGACCCCTGGGTTACTCCTTTTAAAACCTGAATATTGGGTCATGTAAACACCAAACGGAATATCCCCATCAAACGGAACAGGAATTAGTTTTCTGCACATGTTCTGTTCACAAGGAATCCTGGTCTTTTGAGTCCAGGAAGTTCTTATAAACACGGAGAAACTAAGACCAGGAGGAGACTAATCACTTCATAAATGTAATGAAGGATATGAACATTTCTGCATTTGTAGACGGTAGAAAGTACCGGGATAGAAGATTTACAAGAAGGTGAGAGAAAAGTTGCATGAAGCAGCATTTGTTTTGAATTTGGATACAGGAATAAGAAGCAGAAATGACGGTAATTGTGTCATGATGTTCTCCGTGCGTCGCTGGTTTGATCCAGATATCCTGAATGATTAATCACCATGTAAACGGAATATTCCCAATGTTTCAGTAACCGGAATATTAGCAATAACCCAAATTTTGACTGCATGTAAACGTACTGAAGTAATCATCATCTTCCAGGTAGCAAGAATGAACTCCATGAAAAGTGTGTCATGAATTATGATGGGCGCGGGATGATCCTGCTCTGTGACACCGTCTGCCGTGCACGCCTGTGGGGCAAGAGCAGCATTCCGGTATGTGGAGCAACACCGCTCTTTATCCTGCCAGAGGTGGAGATGATCCTCTGTTCCTTTGTGTACGTATGTGTTTAGCGTTGCCCCGGCAACAGAGGGCCTGCGACTCGGTCGGGCCGACCGTCCACACCCTGAGCGCTGCTGTGCAGAGCGGAGGGCAGGATGCTGCTGGTGGAGTTAACAGTGTACCTGAGGTCTGGTTAAGTAGGCACATGTGTGTGCAGACGAGTATATACGGCAACATCAAAGCGTGACAATAATTGCAGAGTTGGGTTAATGCTGTGTGTGACTGTTATTTTCATTAACATTCATTTCCTGTCTCCGGTAAGAGCAAATACTTACCCACCAGTGTAATTACAGGTTTATTTCCAACCATTGCGATCACTTCCACAATATTAAGCCCTTATAACTTGACAGGGGGGGATATATTTATCTTATAAAGACACAAACCTCTGTGAAAGCAGAGGAATCACTTACTTTAGTAAAATATACAGGACTGTCTCAGAAAATTAGAATATTGTGATAAAGTTCTTTATTTTCTGTAATGCAATTGAAAAAACTAAAATGTCATACATTCTGGATTCATTACAAATCAACTGAAATATTGCAAGCCTTTTATTATTTTAATATTGATGATTATGGTTTACAGTTTAAGATTAAGATTCCCAGAATATTCTAATTTTTTGAGATAGGATATTTGAGTTTTCTTAAGCTGTAAGCCATGATCATATTAAAAGGCTTGCAATATTTCAGTTGATTTCTAATGAATCCAGAATGTATGACATTTTTGCATTACAGAAAATAAAGGACTTTATCACAATATTCTAATTTTCTGAGACAGTCCTGTAGATAAAAAAGTATGTTACTGTATTGCAACAGCAATAACCCCCCTTTTTTTCCAATATGGCATGATACTCCTTACATAGTGCTGGTACACATTTGCACGTCTTTGCAGATTCACGTTGCATTGAAATGCAGGCAACCTTGGCAAGAAATAAAAGATGGGGGGAAAAAAAAGCCAGCCTTTCATCAGCCTTTTCCCCAAATCAGAGGAGGAAATGAATATGGATGCCTTCAGGCGTGAGGGGAAGGAAATTCAGGGGCTGATGAGGTCCCTAAAGGATGTGTCTGGACAGTACCGGAACTTTTCAGTTGGGTCGCTGCCAGGGTGCGAGGGCTGCCACAGAGCATGCAGGAAACACATGCAGCACTAATGCATGCAAGAAAAAAAAAACAAAAAAAAAAACACTAAAGCACATGCGCGTAGTACGGAAGAGTATTAGGGCCAGGCAGGAGAAAAATAAAAATAATATTTTAGAGGAGGAAGATTTTTTTTTCATTATGCACTTTGAGAAAAAAGTCGAAATGTCGAGAAAAAAGTAAAAAAGTCGAGATTAATGTTGAAGTACAATTTCGTGAATAAAGTCGAAATGTTGAGAATATTTTTGAAGTATAATTTCAAGAAAAAAGTCGAAATGTCGAGAAAAAAAGTCGAAATGACGAGAAAAAAAGTCGAAATGACGAGAAAAAAAGTCGAAATGACGAGAAAAAAGGCAAAATTTTCGACTTTATTCACGAAATTTCGACTTTTTCTCGAAATTGTATTTCAACATCATCGTCATCGCCATTATCATCATCATCACCATCGTCATCATCTTCGTATCAATAAATCATTTAAACGTATCCTGTTGATGGCGTGGTCCTTGCTAGTGAATCCCGACATTTCGTCTTTTTTCTCGAAGTGCACAATAAAAAAAAATCTTCCACTCTCCAATTTCTTTTCTCTTGCCTGGCCCTAATACTCTTCCGTAACGTAGAGACTGGATCATGCAGTTTGTCTTTTTTTTCTGGGAAAAAAAAGATTGATATTATTGCACAGAAATCAGAGTCAAACTGTTTATAACTGACACAAATGAAATTGACATGTTTGTGATGGATGTTCATTTCTAAATAAAAGCAAGACTTATGTCCAAGTGGCTGCCAGTTCTTATTTCTATGTTTCTACTGCACAGCCTGCACGAGTGTACCACATATAGTCCCAAATCTCTGAAGGAATGTGTAAATGCTGATATCACCCTCTGTAAATAAGGCGTACCAGCAAGTGCCGCTCGTCTCACTGGGGCTCGTGAGGATGTGGCAGGCGAGGGTTAAGAGAAATAAAAGCGGTGAGACACAATGAGCCGAAGACGGACGGCGGGCTGGAGAGTCTGGAAGTCCCTGGTGAAAGTCAAGCGTAACTCACTCCCCACACCCAGAGCTGATGCCGGGACGGTGCCGCCATAAGGCCTAACAACCAGGACAAACTCCACTCCACTTGATGGCAGCTGATAATACTGAGGTTAGCATTTGCAGATTTAACACAGTATGAATTAGAATCTGAGCAGGTATGAAGTAGAAGCATTTCTTGGCCTCATTGAACATGCAACAACATAGATGCTTATGGCAGTGGCCAAGTTTCCCTCCAACAATGACGCCACAGAGCTAAAACAGGGATTATTTCCACCATTTAAACACGAACAAAGTTAAATTCTGATCATGATATCCTGACAAAAAATAAAAATAAGCAAATCAAAATCACCATTTTTATTCATTTTGGTGAGGTTTGATTAAGCATCCAAAGAACTTCAGTGTCATTTCTTGAAGAGTTAAATAAAGGCCTTTGGAGAATTTTACTGTGATTTAATTCCTTTTTAAAGTTTTGAACAAATGAAGAGTGATAAGACTTCTGAACTGACTGATCTCAATGACAGAAACTTTAGTCATAAACCTTGATGAGCAGAAGAGATTTCAACCTCTTTAAAAGAACGGGATTCATCCATTTAGTTATTGTTCCACATTTGGAAGGGGAGATGTCAGCAAATTCAGATTCTTCAACCACTTCAGTCAATTCTAACAAAATTTCAAAGCACTGAGGGCATTGTTTCTCCAAACTAAATTCCATACACATCTACGCAGCCAATTGCATTTTCAGCTTTTCTCTTTTCAGCGCTCCCTGGTATTGAAGACGCAGAAAATAATGCCAAGCAAATCAGCAAAATGTGCATCTAAGATTCCCGGTTGATATCTAACAGTGATAATGAGTGGCTGCAAATTTTGGTCAAAAAAAATAATGGGCTACTGTACATATTCTTAAAATAAATTGGCTTATAAACCTGACTAATTAACTACAAGAATTATAGTGACATGCAGAATAAAGTTGTAATACACAATATTTTCTAGTTTCATACAGATGCTACCAGCACTTGCTATGTTCTGGTTACATACGACTGCACACAAGTCCCTGTTGTGAAGATGCTAAGGACATTTTTTCAGCTAAATGTCCTTAGCTGAACAAAACTTGTCAGGTTGTTAAGACTCCTGTAAAGAGCCAAACTGGTCAGTTTATGAGAAACTGAAGATCTATTTGAAGGGCCTGAAGCTAGTCCCCACTTTCAGATTTGATCACCTCCAACTTTGGCCCATTTTGGAAACTTGGAGGTTTTCTGATGTTGTATAATGATGCGATCATTCCTGTTATTGAACAGACATGAAATCCAAAGCTAGCAACACGCCAATGAATTGACATTGTTCTCTAGAACTCAAATACTGACTTTGAGTCAAAAACAGCTGCAAACTCACAACTGTAGGCAGCAAATCAAAAACCGTACCTTAGTTTAAGGCCACGTTTACACATTGTTTACACAAGATTGTTTTCAAAATCTCTTCATTTACACCAACTCGCATTAATATGCTGTTAAGGTGCTATGAGCTGCCAAACCTACAGGGGGCAGTGTAACGAGAAGCATAAAGTCATGCTAGCCAATCAGAATCCTGGAAAAAAAACATTAACAAATGACACGAGTAACTTCCAGTTACTTCCAAGATGAACGAGAGTCTTTGGTTTGGAGTGATAGAGAAGTGGAGTTACTTTTAAGTGTGACTTTAGAATATAAAACAGGTAAAATACAAAAAAATATTGACGGTGGTCAAACAAATTGTAAACACAGGTTGCACTCATGACGCTGGTGACGTTTCTGTTGCATAATGTGACGTTCTGAAGCCTAAATGTCCGTTTCCCTCTACAAGCAAACGTGAAAACGGAGTTTTTGAAAATCTCCACTTTGGCCGGAGTTTTCAGAAATTATCGTTTTTGGAGACTTTGAGCTTCGTTTTCGTGTAAACGAACGGCCAAAACGCTTGAAAACACCACCGTTTTTGCTAAGTGGAAACGGGGCCTAAGATACCTACAACCCTTTACCTTTAATGACTTTCACTTGCACCTCTACACTTTACAAGATGAGTGCTAGTGTAGCCTGTCAGTCTGCTAAAAGCACAGACATCTGCAGGATCACTGAAATGACATCTGATACCTTGAGCGCCGGCGTGAAATAATAATACAGGACTTACCTTGTATGTCATTAGTAGGATAAGCCGACAAGTCGTAGCAGTCATTTTTAAAGACTTTAGCATGCCATCACAGTGTGCATCAGGCTATCTACAGGAAGTGGCTCTGGTTGTCTAGACGGACATGAACAATTCGTTTTTTTTGTTTTTTTTTTATAGATCTTCATGCAAAAATCCTTCTTCAAATATATATATTTTTAGTGGCACAAGTGACAGCATGCCTTACTCTACCATACACCTGGTTTTGAAATTTGTTCAAATGATTATTCTTGTCATGTAATCAAATACACAAACAATTTTGTCCACTTTTGACAAAAAGGTGACAGTTAGCGGAGATGCACTACACACCACAGAGATGCAGTGTCAGTCAGCGACACGGTGAGCGGGGCTGAGAGCTGGAAGGACAGGTAGGCATTCACAGCTAAATATAACATGAAGCACTCTGACAGATGGAGAAACAAAGATACAGACGGAGAAAGGGTCCGCCAATGGACAAACTCAACAAGATATGCCACTTTAAAAAAAGCCAGCTTAATTTTGACAGCTCAGTGGTTTAGGCGTGTCCACTCAGAATAAAAAATTGAAGTTCTCCAAGTAATGGCACAAATGTTTTAAGACTTAAGTACAGGCGGAGAGAGGAATGAAGATAGACAGCGACGGCAGACTAACGCAGACAAAATGACTTCAAGATTCCCAACAGACTCCATATCCGAGCGAGAAGCTCCTCCGTCTGCACCCACACTGACCTCCTACTGACACTCAGAACATGGACACTTTCTGAAGTTTAAAATGGCCTGGGGGTTAGCAGGAGATACCAGTACCCAAAATACAACAGACAATTGCTGACTGTATGTTTGTCAGGATACGGAGGGGACGAGACTGTGCCCTTGACACCTTAAGCGGTTTTGGATTGAACACAACTTATTTTGACAGTTAGTTCCATATCAATGACTTTAGTTTTTTGGGCAGACGCAGGGGGAGGGATGTGGAGGGATGGAGACACTTCCAGACAAACACCTTCTTCAAAGAGAGGGGTGACATATTCAAATACAGCTTTCACGAAAAAAAAGGAAAAGCTGTGAGTGTGTGTGAGGCTGACTTGTGATGATGACCAGGACCAACCAGGACAAGCCAGGACCAGCCAGGACCAGCCAGGACCAGCCAGGACCAGCCAGGACCAGCCAGGACCAGCCAGGACCAACCAGGACCAGCCAGGACCAGCCAGGACCAGCCAGGACCAGCCAGGACCAGCCAGTACCAGTCAGGACCAGCCAGGACCAGCCAGGACCAGCCAGGACCAGCCAGGACAAGCCAGGACAAGCCAGGACCAGCCAGGACCAGCCAGGACCAGCCAGGACCAGCCAGGTCCAGCCAGTACCAGCCAGGACCAGCCAGTACCAGCCAGGACCAGCCAGGACCAGCCAGGACCAGCCAGGTCCAGCCAGGACCAGCCAGGACCAACCAGGACCAGTCAGGACCAGCCAGGACCAGCCAGGACCACCCAGGACCAGCCAGGACCAGCCAGTACCAGCCAGGACCAGCCAGGACCAACCAGGACCAGCCAGGACCAGCCAGGACCAGCCAGGACCAACCAGGACCAGTCAGGACCAGCCAGGACCAGCCAGGACCAACCAGGACCAGTCAGGACCAGCCAGGACCACCCAGGACCAGCCAGGACCAGTCAGGACCAGCCAGGACCAGCCAGGACCAGCCAGGACCAACCAGGACCAGCCAGGACCAGCCAGTACCAGCCAGGACCAGCCAGGTCCAGCCAGGACCAACCAGGACCAGTCAGGACCACCCAGGACCAGCCAGGACCAGCCAGTACCAGCCAGGACCAGTTCCTGTGATATGATCACCTGCATTATCATTACCAGCCTAATGAGAAACAGCAGTTACTACGTCATTATTTTCTGCACTCCCCGAGGTGCAAAACACACACGCACAAACACACGCACGCACGCACGCACACACACACACACTTGGTCTAACACATGAAATGCCATAAAATATGACTGTAACATTTCATACTATTATAGTTTGCTTTTAGAGGCCTCCCTGTCAGTCAGTTAATCTTAAGAATGCTGTTCTGTTTTACAAGAAACAGCTGAAGATCAAGTGAGCAACACGGTCCCATCGTGATAGACAGCGTGACTTACGGCCGGCCCGGCCAGCAACCCCTCCACCGTCTGGGCCCAGATATATGACCAGCAGGCAAACGTGGGAGGACATGGAGACCCTGAAATTCTTGTAAATGGGGGAAGGGTGATGAATCTGCATGTGCTCTTAATGGCACAGGAAATGTGGACATACTGTAGTTATCATCGGTAAGGTCACAGGCATCATTACGTGTTCGGGAGAAACGTGTCACCTTGAAAAGATGAGAGGGAGAAGAGAAGAAGAGAAGAAGCTTTCACTTTTGGCTTTTATTGGAGCTTTCCTCGCAGTCTCTCTAGTCTACGAGGTTGTTGCTCAACATATGTACGTTACTAAAAAGCCTGACTTTTAACGCCCGCTCAATCAGTTCCAGGCTTAGCGTCATGAAATCCGGGCGACGGTGACATCACCCCGAACACACACATGTGTGTGTGACGTGTCAGTGCAGTTACTTCTGACAGCCTTGGGCATTGTGTTTGCTCTCAGTCGAGAAACAGTCGGCCCATAATTAGACATGCTGCTTCCTGTACAAAGACCTCCCTGTGTAATATTAGTCATGTGAGGATAAAGTTATAAATCCATCCTCTGCGGAAATTCCCCTCTCTTTCATGTATTCTCCAAATGCAGAAAAAGGGACCCTTCTGTTACTTCCGCAGAGCATCGCTTTAATCAGATGGCAGCAAATACGCGAGGCTACCGAGGCCTGGAAACCTGCGACCGATAAGGATTTTAATGCAATGTTTTTTCTCTGAGGCCGTCAACGAAAAAGAAAACTAAAAAGGCAAAAATGGGATGGTTGTGATAAGCCCTGCATTTACCACGTGCCTCTGTGACCCGGTCTGTCTACGAGGATATAAAAAAGAAAATATTATGAGTAGATTTTACAGGGTATTTAGCAAAATTAGTTCATCTTCATGGAATATGATGGCATATAAATTGGTGCAGAATAATATTTTTGGTTTCTCAGCATTCATTTTCTTCTCTAAATTATACCATTCGTCATGCACTCATTACATAGACAGTCAATTTGAAACCAATTCCAATTGCCTCTAATTTCAAGCTGAAACAATACAAGATGCACATTTTTCATGACACCCATCGACTTTATTATTGCTTGAAAATGCCAGACTACGGATGAACAAAGAAAAGTCATATTCTTAGATGACGTTTACTGCTAGGTGTTGCGCTCCCCACGCAATTTATTAAAATCAAAGTCAAATAAACTAACAGCTCATTTTAATCCTCCGTTAATCAGTGCTACTTTTTCTATGCACAGCGGAGTTAGAAAAGTTGCTTATTTCGTGCACTCGAACTTGCATCAGATCTACTTGAAGGCAGTTTCCAAGTAGCAACCCCAATAAGAAATCATTTTAAGTAGCTGCTAAGGGCACACGGCCCGAGCCAAAGGCTACAGCACTGACATGTTGTGTGCTTCTCCTTAATCAAGTTGTAAGTACAACAGAATTATTCTACATTCATCACGGACACCTAAGCTGTCACTGCTGTTTAATGAGCATCAATTAAGCTGTTTCAACAGACTAGCTCAGCACATACTGTCGACACAAACAGGCAGGCAGAGCCGCGAGGAGAAGCTGCTCGTTCCCGGCCAACCTTAGGTGTGGCGATGCACTCGCAGGAAACCACCAGCATTGTTTCAAGTATGGATTTTCCGCACTATATGGCACACCGCATTATAAGGCGCACTAAATATGTGGTAAAATACCGTACTATAGTGGCTGGGGTTGAGTTACGTATCTACCTGATGCAGAGCCGCCGCAAGGGGTGTGCGAACCGTTGCGACCGCACGGGGCCTCGCGCCCCAAGGGGCCTGGCGCTATGGGCCGTTTTTGAAAAAAAAAAAAAAAAAAAAAAAAAATTTTTTTTTTTTTTTTTTTCGTTTTTTGTTTTCGTTTTTTCCCTTATAAATATCAACAGTCACATTCCATTACAGACCTAAATGTGTACTAGTCTGTGCATATCAATAAAATATATGTGCAATGATGACGCGTGTCTGTTGTTCAATACAACTGATCAGACCAAGCGCATTGACACAAGCTGCTCTGATCCAGACGGGTGGAGTTGGAACAAACTGTCACACAATGTCGAGAGAACGAGACAGATTCAGGAAATTTCCATCAGGGGATGAAAAAAGAAAAAAACTAAAGAAAATGGAAGAGTTTAATGCCTCTCTGAAAGGCTCGTTTGATAAATTTGTCACAAAAATCACCAATCCGACCGGGTCTCAAGCAGCCGTGGGGCCCCGCGTCGAGGCAAGTCAAATGATGATGAGGCAGGGGAAGGTATCCAGTATTTTGCTAATTGGAGAGTTAAAATTGCGCATATAGACACCCGATCCGACCCAAAAAACCCAAAAATTTCGAGGGCCCCCCCGAGCCATTTCGCACAGGGCCTCGCAAATCTCCCAGACGGCTCTGACCTGATGGAGCTGCGCTACAGGAAATGCTACAAAATCCTACAGCAAATGCAAAAAAAAAAAAAAAAAACAAGAAGAAAAGTACCGTATGTCAAACTTTATTAACAAAATAAAAACCAGTGAACTCAAAAGAAAAAATGCAGGCACTCTGGTGGCTTGAAAAAAATTCAAAAACCTTTATTTAGACTGGGTTACATCTAAAAAACACCAACGCGTGTCGGCTTGCGCCTTCCTCAGGGTGTATGGAGACGAGAGACAAAAACCAAACGTAATTATAGAGGATTTGGTTCAGCTGTGGCTCCTGCGGTCTATGCAGTTCTCCTCCAGGCCTGAAGGAGGCGCCGGCAGGAGACCCCACATATTCTGCTTCCTGAACCATCAAACTAAATAAATTGACTGTTAAGAAGTGACACAGTGTAGCAGTATAACGTAAATCATGAGTGCCAAAATGAAAACCATACAAAGAATAATAAAACTATATATATATATATATATATATATATAGAGAGAGAGAAAATCTCCCCTCCCTTAAACAAAATAAAATAAATAAAATAAAAACCAGCTTTGCTCCGTCTAGTCAAAGTCTCCATTATGCGAGTCAGCGTCGCTGCTGTTTTGAACGTCTGTGACGATTCCTGACGTTTTTAGCGCCGTTACTTTGGCGACACCAACTACATTACCCACAATCCCCCTGACTACAGTAACAGAAATTACCGTAATGATCATATATAAGGCGCACTGCATTATAAGGCGCACTGCCGGTTTTTGAGAAAATGAAAGGCTTTTAGGTGCGCCTTATAGTGCAGAAAATACGGTAAATGTGTTTTAGGAGTACTCAGCAGAAACATTTTTTTATCATGCTCTGGATTACATTCCTGATTACTGTTGTTCATTTGACGAAAGAGATTTTTTTGATCAATGGGGACATTTAGGGGGAATTTAAATAAAACATTGATGGGACCTGTTCGGACCGAGCTAGCTTGGTGATTAAATCATCTCCAATAGCATTTGCCTATATTTTGGCCTGAGCCGAGTTATACTTTAAAGTGTCATAGAGCCAAATAAAAATGTTCTTTTTTTTACCTGGCAACTTGATTGTGACCTGAAGAGAGAAAAAAAAAGTATTTCGTCTCGTCACTTGACGTGCAGATGGAAAACAAAGATTATCAAACGAGGCTTTCAGGGTTTGAAAGCTCTGCTAATTAGGACGGGTGAGTTTCCCTTCAAACAAGTGTTTTTGTGGAGACAAGAGTGTGTTAGATAACAGCACCGGAGACATATCATACGTGGAACAATTAACCAGGTAACCGTGTTAGCTGCTTTTTAAATGAACGCTGCTAATTCATGTCATTACTTCACTATTCAACATTCCATCATATATTTGGGTTAGAGTAGATTTAGTTTTAGTCATCAGGTCCTCATTTTTCTCAAAACATTCTGGCATAAATCAGTCACTTTAAGTGCTTTTGTGCAAAATAATCTTCAAGTCTTTATTAGTGTAGAACGGTATTAAAAAAGTCCAGCTCATACTGCACGCCAGGATCACTATAGTTGCCCAGAAGAGACACACACCTAACCTCCATATAACGCTGCTTTTTTCCCCTTTTTTTGGTTGTTTTTTTTTGTGTGTAATTTTTTATAACTGCATACTGAAGTAGACAGTATTTTACAGTATAGTCCTCCATACTGGTGTGGTGGTCATTGTACGTGAATAGTATGTCATTCTAAAATGCGATTATGTTGCGGTGGTGCATTACTGTATATCATAGGTAGACTGGTCCGTGGTACGCAGGAAACCTTCCTGGAAGTAGCTCAACCATCCACATATCTGTCACATACAACTTCAATTATATTTGCTGTTTTTACACCAAACTCCTGTGTTGCAGAATGTGCACACGGAGCACTACCATGAGGAAAAAACCACACGATAATGTTTTGTAGGAAGTAAATGAGGAGGTAAACCTGCCAGGTGTGAAGAGTAAAGTCTACAGAACATTAAACAGATTCCATATGGCTGGATTATGCAAATGATTCCTTCAAAATATTTGAAATAAAATATTTAAAGATAAATACTTTTTTTCTATATCTATGTACTTACATATATTTATTACAATATTGATGAAGATGAAGTAGTTTATTTGGTCGATCAGTTTCCATTGATAAATACATTGCATTTCATTTCCTTTTGTAGGAAAGAATTAATAAAAAAAGAAGTAAGCAATAAACCGACCAAAAGGTGTAGCTGAAGCCTAAGCTTATTGTGCCTTTTACCCTTTTTAACTTAGTTTACTTCATAGTACTACTACTGTACTAATACAACAAGGACAAACAATCTACAACAACTAAAAAAAAAACAGCAAAGTAACACACATGCAAAACTAGAAGGAAGATAAATGTAAATATGACAGAAAAATCAAGTAAAAAACAAACAGAAGACGGATCTCAGAAAAACTTAATCTTAAATGAACTACTATTTAACAATTTCATTCATATCTTTTTTTTTTCTACGTAACCCCACATTTGCAGGACGACTGGATTTGTTTTACAGAGATTACCGGGATTTTCATTTCAAATAATGGCCTTTTGATTTCTCACACATGAACTCAAGCTGTTACAGTGGAGCTTTTGCATTTCCTTTAATTCAAGACAAAAAAAATATTTGATTTGATTGGATGATGATTGCATGAAGTCATTTGTTTGGACTGATTATTTTCTAAATACCTCCAAAACACACAGCGGGTCCCTGCACATCAGCACAAACCTGACTGGCACGTATTAAGAGTTGTACGTTGGACATTTTAATTTTCTTGTGGCTGAACTGTACAGAAGAGAAAAGCCTTGGGTCCGTCCGTCCTCCACAGAGAGACGGACGACCACGGGCCACAAAGGTGAACGAAGCTGCTGGAACATTGACTTGATTCATCAAATTAGGTTCTATGTAATTTTGCTCCATGAAGATTCATAAAACATTTAGGCCATAAAGCTGTCAGGAAGCCATCAGCCTCGTACTAAATTAAGTCACAAAAGGTGCAAGGTTCACAACTTCATACACTTCAGAGTGAAGCCACCGGCAGCACTTCCTCTGGTCATCACCTCTTCGTCTGCCGTAACCATGGCGATCACAAAGCTGAGACTATTTTCAGGTTTGTTTTCAATGCCGTAATCACAAAACGCTTGGTTTTTTTTTCTGTATACATCACATTCCTTTCGTTTATGCAGTCTAATTATTTTCTTAAATAATTAAATGCGGTTCCCACTTAGCTTGGGTAACATGGAAACATCGGCGGGAAGATGTCGACTCTCGTGCTTATAAATCTGCTGCTAAAATGCACCTCAACGGAGATGTGATAAATAATTTTCCAAATCTGCAGAACACCTGACTGCATATTTAGCAGCCCTGACCTCCAGGAGACTCGCGGAGCCTGCAGTGTGAAGGCAGTTTACCTTAGTAATTGTTACAGATCACGCCATTAGCACAATATTGTCATAGCTCCTGCTCCTGTCGTCAGTAGCAGCTGAGGGTTAATTTGCATAATAAATCTTAATTGAAGCTCATTAAGGATTTGATAAGAAGCAAATCAGGTACACCGTGGATAACTTAAGATGAATGTTGCCACTGTCTTTTGGCACTCGTACATACCGAAAAGAAATGTCACATCCTTTCATTTGCTAGAAAGGTTGCATTGTGTGATTTATATTTGAGTTTACTTAAGTAAAAATTTAAATCATGTTCTTTCTATTTACGCTTTGTACAAACGCTTTCAATTTTCTGCCAGGCTGCTTTTGAATAAAAGCAGAGCAGGAGCCTCAGCTGTTTCTCCGCCTCTGAAATCAGAGACGGCTGAGTTTTTAAAGGTGCAAAGGAGCTCTTTATAAGAAAACATGATATGTGCAACCTCTTTCAAAAGCATCTCCGGTTAGGTTAACCTGAGCCGGCTGTGATTGTTTCTGGGAGCCATATGGCCAGTACGTAGTCTCCCTAACCGACTACACATGTAGGTCAACTACTACAAGATGGATGTCTTCTCTTAAATCTTCTGGACTTTGTGTGGACGCCCACTACGCGTTGACAAAACTGCTAAGGATTTCAATCGTAAAGACGTAAACTATTATGGAAATGCATGTCATTACATTAATACACGAGTTGCAGACTCCACATGTGTGTGTAAGATCAATAGCAGGCCTACAGTGCTACTGTATTAACTGTAAGCGCTCCTTGCTTTTATCCTCATAATCCACATAAATGAACAATATAAGCTATAAAGTCTCCTGCACATTTCCCCTTTGTAAATCATTATATCTGTGGGGACCTGGGCAAAACATCATAACATCATTTCTTTTGTATTTGGAATGTCTGGGAGAAATAATGAGTTTTAGCATCCTCGCAATAAACTCTTCCAATATTCTATTTATTGTCAGACTTAATGAGTAAAAAAAAGGAGGAAAAAAAAGAAAAGCATAACAAGAAATAGTCTCTTTTCTGCAGTGATGATCACATGGAAATATTATCCACATGAATCACCCCAACGGCATATCAAATTGTGTCATTTGCCTGGAAACTAGTGCAGGTCTCGGAGGGGAGGCAAGGTGAACGAGCAGTTGCTGTAGAGAGGTGCAACGCTGCACAGGCACTTGCCTTGAGACCCTTCATAACACGCTGTGTTTTCCACAGCGCTGAGGAGCGAGATCACGGTGCTGGAGGGCACGGGAGCCTCGGCTCTTATCACCTAGACGGTGCACCACCCCGTCTGCCGCGCAAGCAAACAAAAGCTTCCACAAACTGCTACTTACCTAAACGTGACACCTACTATCAAAACTTGCAGGATGAGATGCCGCAAGATCAAACTACCGGATTTTCTGGACTATAAGCCGCTACTTTTTTCATAGGTTTTCAACCATGCAGCTTATACAAAGGTGCGGCTATTCTGTGGATTTTTCTGCCACCGCTCGGGGCGCTCTAACCGGAATTAGAATCAAAACTAAGACAAAATAAATGCAAAGAAGAATACGCTGCTACTTCTTTAGCAGATAGAAGTAGAAGCAGATTTCAAACAGATAAATAAATAGCGGTTATTTTCTCTTGGTTCTGTCCCGTTTTAATCAGCAAAGTTGCTGCCGTGTTAAAAGACACTGTTAGGAAAGGATCTATTTAGGTACAAACATGTACATCATTTACAGTTCAAAATCCTTCTGTACATGTAGTAAATATCTAATCTAACAACATAAATATCATATCTTGCATATCTTTTTTTTTTAAATAGAGCGGATGCGGCTTGTATGCAGGTGCAGGTTATAGTCCAGAAAATACGGTAAATCCACCTGACTTGATGGTACTGTACGTTTCTCTTTCTTTTTCCCCAACTGTTGTCAGAGAATACAGAAAAAAAATAGCTGATGAGGAGAAAGTTATTAGGGGCCGTCTCTATGGGGAGCTGTTGGAAGGTGGAAAATTGCAAGCTCTGCAACAAAGTGCAGGCTTGGTCTTCTTCAAAATTTTCAAGGCTGGATTTGATCAAAACAAAATATTTGCCTTGTTAACATAAGTTCAAGAGGAATGCACGAAAAAAAAAAGACAAATTTAATGCGTACTAATGATAATAATCCGCAGCAACTACTCTAAACAAAGTGTTGCTCTGAGAATAGAAACGTGAAGCTGCATTATTGGTTCTTAAGTGCAGCTTAAGTTCCTCAAAATAGCGAAAAGTGCATGTTGGCACAACTCAAGATATTACTTCAACATGATTTCCTATAGGAGAAAGTTGCCCTCACCGTTTTCCTACAGTGTTTCTCCTGCCTGGTCGACTTCGTGGCTCACAACGGTAGATTTTCAAATCGCAATTAAAACAAATTTAAATAGAGAGTAAAGCTGATGTCCGGTGCAGTCGCAGTGGAATTAGTCAGAGTGTGAGTTAAGAATGAGTAAAACAAGATCTGTCTGTGGGAGGACAAAAAGATCAAGATCAATACGATCATTGTTACAGACAGAAATAAAAAAAAAAAAAAAATCACACATGGACTTGAAAATCTAATAAAAGAACAAAAAAAACTACTTCTCAATTGAAATGCAGGGAAAGTATCATTTTCTAATAAGAGTGGTTAAATAAATGTAAGCAAATCACACAAAAGAAGCAAAATATTGTTCCAAAGGCTTCAGACAAAAGCAGTGAATACAAGATGAAGAGAGTGCTAATCTGGTATTTAAAGAAGCACAATAAGAAGCCCTTGTATCTGCTGCCATTTTTCTTCCCGTTTTTGTCATTCAAAGCAGATTTCCCTTTTTCTACCTAAACTGGATAAACAACATCTGCCTTGATCGTAGGATGTTTTCTGAACAAACCACTTAGGAGGAATTTCTGCTAGCCAATTCCCACAAGCTGCTGTCAGTCACTAGCTGGCACTGCAACACTTAATGCCTTTGTCTGTTCTCCAATTTATCTTGTTAACAGCAAATTGGGCTAACGGTTTGAAGCACAGAGCTATTGTTAAAAAAAAAGAAGAAGAAGAAGAAGAAGGAAAAAAAAAAGAAGCTGTGAGGGGGAATAATCCCACGGCCAGAGAATAACATATGGCCCCCTTCACTCAAAAATGCATCCTGTGCACTTATAGGGCTTCATGTTTACACCATATTTAAACCTGATACACAAATTCCATCCTGGAATCTGCAGACTGATAGCCTCTGGCTTTGTGATGCCTTCTCAGTAATAAAGCAAAGCTTTAGTGCATCCTATTCTGGACCAGTGAGTAATTGGCATTTTAAATTACTATACAGAGCATGTTTGCAAAGGAAGTAAATCAGTGACAACT
Source organism: Cololabis saira (assembly GCF_033807715.1). Taxonomy (NCBI): domain Eukaryota; kingdom Metazoa; phylum Chordata; class Actinopteri; order Beloniformes; family Belonidae; genus Cololabis; species Cololabis saira. Next base: position 3,447,703 of record NC_084598.1, on the reverse strand, counting down.
GGCCCTTACTAGTGCATCTGTGGTCTCACGTGAATAAATAAATAGGTGGATACGAGCACAAGCCGATGCACAATCCTGTGAGTAAATGCTTGAGCTGGGAATGGGAATGGCTTTTTTTTTTCCTCTTTTCTTTTTTTTTCAACATCTGGCGAAACACAATTTCCACCAAGAGGGGATACTGCATCTTTAAGAGTGCCACAAAAATGAAATCTATTCCTTTGCATCTTCCATGCTCTTATTTCAATACTCCTCTCTCCTTGTTCCCCCTCCACACATCATTAAACATATTATTATAACATGACTGTCAGCCTGCGCCTCTCTTCGCTCCATTCTTGCTCTGCCAGGTAATCAATTTGTCGTCACTCTCTGTAACCCCAGTAAAGTCATCAAGTGAAATGAGTTACAGCTGCAAAGAGCCTTCAAGAATACACGAGGAAAAAAAAAAGAAAATAACACGAGAAAAATGACAACACAGCCCAGGAATATTCCGCCGCTTGATAGCACAACCCAGGTCTTGAAGATGAAATATTAATGCACAATTTGTTTATCTGCAGACCCACATCTCTCCAGTGCCGAGCTGTTAATTTTCTATCGGCACAGACAACGGATCAGTCAGTCATGAACTCTTCACAGCCATTACCGGGAGACATTTTGATTAAGTATTCCTAATGTAGTGGATAGGAAAGAATGAAAACACTCAGCCTGCCAACTTTTGATTGACCATTAAGCCACTGATGAATGTGCCTGTCAAAGAGGAGACAATTACCTCAACAATGAAGAAACTCTTCTGGAAGGCTTATTTCTCTATAGGGCTGACACATTTACCAGAGTACAGGCGAAGCTGGGAGCGTGTAAAGGGATCACTTAGGCATCTTCTCAAAAGTTCTGTGAATAAAACGGGGGCCATTGTTTCTAAGAAAAGGGGCTTTCAGAGGCTGAAATGTGGGAAAAAAAATATATTATGAGACTGTATGGCAATGAGTGCCTGCATGTGTGTGTGTGTGTGTGTGAGTGTGTGTGTGTGTGTGTGTGTGTGTGTGTGTGTGTGTGTAAACAGAGTGTGCTGGCTAGATAAGGGTCTCAGTATCTTAAGCGGGTATAAAGAGACGCTATTATTGGCAGAGAACAATTGCCATCTGGTTGCTACATCGGCAAACGTAATAAAGACTGATAACTTCTCAACACACCACAACCGAGTAATTACATCCTCAAACGCTGGAATAGCCTTGATCAATCTCATTTCAATTCAGCGGCTCCATCCTCATGAAGCAGTTGTTGGGAACGGTGTAATTCACGGGAAATAAGAAATAAGAAAACGGCTAAGACTGGAGGAAAGTAAGTGACTCAGAGGTAATGTTATGTTACCTTGTGTGGTGGACAATTCTCTTGTTTTTCAGAGGAAAAAAACAAACAGAAAATGAGGCAACATAGTTAGTGGGGTATTTGTGTCATTTAGGAGAAAGTGTGCAATTTGAAAACAAAATCTTAGGAAAAACTAAAAAACACACACACACACACTCACATTCACACTCAGTGAAGAGTTTCAGACCTTTCCCCCGGAGGTTTCCATGGGCCTCCATCAAGATTAGATTATGAACTCATCCTTTTACCTCAACACACAAACAGACTGGGATAAGCACGAGGTAGAGCTGACCTCTTTCCTCTTTCCTCTGCACAGAAAGTAAAACAAATGTTGTGGAGCTCCCCTTTCTCTGACAGCAGTATGCTCAGTGTGTGTGTGTGTGTGTGTGTGAGAGAGAGAGAGAGTGTGTGTGTGAGAGACAGAGAGAGAGAGAGAGAGAATGTGTGTCTGAGTGTGTGAATGAGTGTAACCCATTCTCCATTTGTCCATAAGATTATGAGGAGTTCATGCAGAGTTCATCTGCTATGGCTGCAGCAGCACCACATCTCTCAGCTCCTCTCCTTGCACTTTCGTGGCCCAAATGAAAAGAGCTTGTTTGGGCTTTTATACTGTAGGACTTGCCAGAAAAGAAACTTTATGATCAGTGAGGGAAAAAACGCCTAGTGACAGGTTCTAGGATTATTGAGAGAGAAGGACCAGCTATGTTTGTCTCTCTTTCCCTCTTGTTTCTGATTGTCCCCAACACTCCCATTCCCCCCCACAAGTGCAGCCTGTGATGCTGCCATCACTGCCCCGGTGCCTGACACCCAACCGGGGGCCACACACCCCTCCCGCATTCCCCTTGGGGGGACTTGGAAAGGTCCCGAGAGAAATTACAATTACTTATATTCCAGTACAAATGTAATCTGAATCAAAACCCCCTCATACATTCGCATGTGTAGTTATATAAGTGTTAAAAAATCGGACGGAGGGACCCGGGACCGGGGACCGGGGCGCACCCGGGGCGCACCCGGGACCGGGGGCGCATCCCGCGGGGCAGACACCGCTCTAATCCCCGTCTCCTCAAGGGGGTCCCACGGAATAAAAGTTTGAAAGAGAAAGCTCCGTGTTTCCAGGAGGTGTTTTCAACACGATTCTAAGCAAAAAAGGGACGGATAATGTCATGCTGCTGAGTCTGGTCGCAGGTTTGTGCAGGTCGGTGGTCGGTGTCTTACCCGCAGCGCGCCGGGGCGCCTCCTGCTTCCTCCGCGGCATGATCCGGCCCAGGTGACGGGAATGATCCTGCCCAGGTGGAGGGGAATGATCCGGCCCAGGTGACGGGAATGCGGTCTCGGGCGGTCCGGGCAACACGCACGTCGGCACTCCGAGTAGTTCACGCTCTTTTCACAATCAGCACAATCAAATATCCAGCGAGACGAGAGGACTCAGCGATCGCGGGGATCGAGGGGGGACTGGCTGGAAATCAGCGCTATTCTTTCCTCTTTCACCTCCTTCTTCCTCTTCCTCCTCTTCTTCCTCCTCCTCCGGGGGGACAGTCGTCTCCTCTCACCATCCGCTGGCGTCCATCAGTCCCCACATATGCTGATCGACGTGTGTCAGTCAGTCAGTCACTCTGATTCCTGCAGGGGGATCGGATCAGATGTCGCGGGGGTTTTTACGCGCACAGCCGGCCCGCGTGTGTTTGGTAACGGTTGGGTTGATTACGCACGGAGCGGGCGAGGGGTCGAGCGGTGCCAGCAGACATCGATCCATAGAACAAACTGAACATTAAAAACTCCTCCCTCCTCGCCTGGACTTGATGATGGCAGCGAGACATTTGTTACAGCAGATAAGCAGGAGTTTATTAAAGGAACAGAGGCCGGAGGAGCGGAGGGAGCGCAGGGAGGGAGGGCGGTGCGCGGCGCGGGGACGCGCGGCTTGTGTGCGGCTTCTCGCACCTTTTCACGCAGCTTTTCTTCCCCTTTTTCTCCCCCTTTTCAGCCTTTTCCTCCCCTCTCTCCCCTCTCAGCAGCTTCCGCTCTGATCGCTGGAGGAAAGACAAGTTTGTGAGATTTCCAGCAGATATGAATGAGCCGCCTCGGTCTCGGTCCCAGTCACACCCCTCATTGTCAGAGTCCCGGCGATCAAACGGCTTTATGTGCCAATAACTTCTACCGACATGTCAACTGTGGCTTTTCCAAGAACAGCAGGAAAACACGAAACAGGTTTTTCAGCTACTTTGAAAATTAAACTTTCAGATTGCAGCCTGATAAAGCAGCATCGCCCCCGTGATTTAGCTGGATGTGTCACCTGGGATCATTCCAGGTGGTTTTAAGATCAGATCATTTAGAGGAAAAACACCTGAGTTGCGTGTCGGGTTTCTCACTTCTTTGGTTTCGCTTTCTAGTTCGGTACTCTGATTACTTTTTATTTTCTTTAGGGCTCGCGAGACCACACACTCCTTTTAAAGATGATTTTAAAAGTCTCATAGAAAGGTAAAAATACAAGTTTAATAATTGACATCAAATGAAAAAGAGAAGCACATTGAATTTTGTTTGGTTACGTGAAACTTCAGGTTCATTGTTGACTTTCTGGAAGAAAACAAGGAAAATGTTTTTTAATGCTTTCAAATCCCACGTGTTCTTTGATTAACATTTCCATCAAATTATATTACTTTTCAATAAAAAAAAGGTCAACTGAGAAGATGAAGGGATGTTCCCCCCCTTTACCTCCTGAAAGTGCAAAGAGGAGATCAGTGGAGAAAAAATGATTTAAGCTAAGCAGGTTTTCATTATTGTTCACGCTGAAACCTTTTGGACGGTATTACTTTTCATCCTGGTGTGTTTTATCCACACGTTTTTACTTTAAAAACAGTTTTTGTATCGCACCCTCTATCTTTGGTTATGGCGCCGTAGAAAGTAAAGCCCCTCTTCCTCTTTAAAAGCTTCTCGTGACCTAATCAAACATGAAGCCCAGGTGATGGATGACTTCATTTCAGAGAGACAACACCCCTCAGAGATCCAGGCTCGCCCCGCATTACAAATGGCTTCCTGATAATATTCCATCACCCTATTTTGTGTCTGTCACTCATTTTGCCAATGATACCAGAGACCTCCCATGAACTCCACCTGAACCTGAGCGATCAATCACGGCTCAGATCAAGCCTGAGCCGTCCCTGCGTGACAGCTCCTAACACCCCGTGTGTACACAAAGCAAGTGTTGTGCAGTGACAGCCGTTACACCGGTGCCCGCTACAACTGTATCTCTGCAAGCATGGCCTCGCTCCACTGCTGCTTCCCCCTAAACCGCACCCGTACCACACCAGCCTCTCCGTACCTTTACGCAGCAAACTGTGAAAAGAAACAAAGTTTCACTTCAGAGCTTGTACTTAAAACTTTTTACTTTGCATTCATGCATGAGATCCCTGTGCAGATGGTGGAATCTGTCATCCCCAAAGTCTTGATGAGCTTTTGCTCACTCACATGGATGCAGTGCTCATACTCGGCTGCTTGAGGATTTTCCAGGGGTGCAACTTTTAACAGATTCCACTTAAGTGTGTTCTGCCACTGAAACAATGTAAAACAAACATGTCAAGTCATGTGAAAGACAGAATACACCCTTTCTTAATCACAAACGTTAAAAATTCAGTGTATAACAAACAACCTTGTAGTCAAGATTTTGAAGTTAGGTACTGAACAAGAAGTAAGCCAAAATGCAGAATGTACGGTGGCCGGCGAGGGCCAAACACACTGCAACGGCCTAATGCGTCTCAGTTCAGGAAAACGGCTTCAAGTACAGAAACGATTCAAATTCACAAACTCAAATCGAGGTACAAAAAGAGGAACGGGGTGCAAATGAAAAAACCTTACTGCAAAAAACAAAGACAAATGCAGCATCATCAAACGCTGCAAATAGAGAAACGATGCAAAGAACAAAACGATATAAAACAAGAAACCATCTTCAAAAGAAAAACGCTTTATAACCGGTCACTACAACAGGAAGTGCTCCAAACCTGCAGGTCAGGCAGGTAGGCCACGGAGAGACGTACAACCATAAACCAGGCTTTACAGTGTCCACAGGAATGAGGACGGTAAATGTCACTCAGTTGCTGATGATGAAATGTACTTGATCACACAATCAATACAAGCTTAACTTATGGCCATCTGTGGGTCTCAATTATCTACGGTGGGCCTGCTAAACTACGGTGAGAAACATTATTCATGTATATATATTCATATATATATACAGTACTCGAGTTGTAAAAAAGAATCAGGGGGGGATGGTGGATTTTATCATATGGGGACAGATAATTTGTGCTGATTACAAATAATATAATATATTACAAATAATAGCAGTGACCAAAACAGCTGCAGAAATACTGCAGGAATGACATAGCAGCAGTTAAATGCAGCCTTCTGTAAGCTTTAAATATCCACTGGACTTACATCAAATACATCAAAACACAACAATAAAAAACACTTTTCTGAACTTATCAATATGACTCTGTCCTTCACAGGATAAGTAACATGGATCACTGCAAAAACTCACAATCTTAACAAGAATATTTGTCTTATTTCTAGTTAAAATGTCTCATTTTAGTAAAAAAAATCTCATTACACTTAAAACAAGACTCATCACTGGAAAAAACAACAATTTTCACCTGTTTCAAGTAGATTTTCACTTGAAATAAGTAGAAATATTTTTTTGATTGTAATAAGAAGATAAATCTTGTCCCACTGGCAGATTTTCCTACTTATTTCAAGTGAAAATTTACTTGAAACAGGTGAAAATTGTCAAATAAGTTATTTTTCCGGTGATGACTCTAAATGTTGAAATAGCAGTAAAACCACATTCATTGATGAAATGACATAAGGGATGGAAAGGAGGGATGGCAGTTTTACAGGGGGGATGATTTGGACCATTTTTATTTCAGGGGGGATGCTTTGGACTGTTTTTATTTCAGGGGGGGATGCCATCCCCCCTCATCCCCCCTCAACTCCAGTACTGTATATATATATATACTTGTGTAGATAGTGGGTTTACTTTTATTGTATTTTTTTCCATATGACTTTATCTTGTTAGTGCTCTTGCAGTGGCCCGTGACGTGGCTCTCATCACCCTCGTTGGGTGGAGGCGCTGCCACCCCGCCAAAGAACAGAAAATAGAGTTTGTGCATTCTGTGAATACTTGTTTGAGATTTTGCACCCGTGTCAGCTCGATATCCAGCCAGCTCTGAAACAGAACGTGTGCCCACATTCCTCTGAAGTCAAGCATGGCACTTCTGAAGTGTCAAACAAAGTCAGCCTTTTATTTATTGTCAACACAAAAAGCCCCAGAAAGTGCCTTTGATAGCAGACGCCTGGCCTCTCATTATTCTTTTGAATGAGTTTGATTCATCTTTGCAGCTTATTTAGGACAATATATGCCGTGAGAACCAACGCAGTGTGTCGGAGTGCAGTAAGGAGTTACCCTTGAATGATCTTTCTGACATATGCTCACAGTTGTAACATACAAGCCCTTCAGAAAGACAATGGAGCAGCTAATATAGCACCAAGGTGCCCCCCCCACACACATACGGTTTACTGACGGGGTAAATCTGAAACAAAGGCCTGTAATTTAACATGACTTGCAATGGCGCAACATTAGGATGCTGGGATGGGCCGACATGCTGAAGCACATATAAATAGCACATATCATACTCATTTACATCTTTAGAAGTTACATACTTGTTTAAAAATATGTTTTCCATACTCATTTTTTTAAACCACACGTTGATACTTGGCTATTGCTGTAGCTGCTGGTTGCGTTGTTGTAGCGAGTGACTCTTGGCTCGGACTGATCTGCTGATTGTTTAGTACGGTGGCCGAGACCCGCCATTGCTGAAAATAAAAGTAACGCTGCAAACAGAAACAAACGCCGCTGCAAATTAAAGAAACGCTTAGCAAATAAAATAAACGCTGCAAATTAAAGAAACGCTGCAAATAAAAACAAATGCCGCTGCAAATTAAAGAAATGCTGCAAATAAAAAGAAACACTGCTGCAAATAAAATAAACGCTGCAAATAAAAAAAACGCTGCTGCAAATAAAAGAAACGCTGCAAATATAAAGAAACGCCGCTGCAAATAAAAAAAAAACGACGCAAATAAAAAAGCCACAACAGAAGTGAATTACCGGGGACTGTTTTTGCTGATGCACCAGTGGTTTTTACGTGAGAGGAGAAGTCCCTGACCACCACACACAGCTTCAACTTCACATTCATCCAAATAACTATTGTTACCCACGCTTTAGATTATTCTTGGCATTATTATTAATGATAAAAACAACAAAAACAACAACACCGGTGTCCTCTCACATAAAAACACTGGTGCATCAGCAAAAATAGTCCCCGGTAATTCACTTCCGTTGTGGCTTTTTTTATTTGGGTCGTTTTTTATTTTATTTGCAGCGGGGTTTCTTTATATTTTCAGCGTTTATTTTATTTGCAGCAGTGTTTCTATTTGTTTGCAGCGTTTATTTTATCTGCTAAGCGTTTATTTTATTTGCAGCAGCGTTTGTTTCTGTTTGAAGCGTTACTTTTATGTTCAGCAATGGCGGGTCTCGGCCACCGTAGTTTAGAGACAGTAGGCTTTACGGCAGCTGATCATTCAGTGCATTTACATGGGAAGTTTAATTCCTCTTTAATTCAGAATTAAAATGAAATCCGATTTAAAATGATTAAAGATTACCATGTAAACACCTAATTCGGTTTTTCTTTCTGCTCATTCCCTCACCCGTCTGTCTCCATGACGCTTATATTCCACTGGGCTTGTTTTCCAAACAAAGTTTCAAGATGGCAGCACCCCAGACCTTAAGAGGAATTGGAGAAAGCCGATCAAACGTGTTTTCCATGTAAACCTCAATTCGGAATTACTATTTCCATGTAAATTCGAAGGAAAATAGTTTAATTCGGAATTATTTAATTCAGAATAATTAATTCCGAATTTAAAAACATCATCTAACCGTGGCCAATTCTCGGAGAATGCTAGGCATTAGGGAAAACCTTTTGTCAGTGATTTAGGTGTGGTGGTGATGTGGATCTGTCCAGGACTAAAGAGCAGCATAAACTAGCAGGTGAAGCCTTCTGTAGGAGCCACACTTTACTCTCGGGACTTCGTAGCATCCAGATCTTACCTAAAAAAAGAGACTCAAGGTTTACAAGCTGTCAAAGTGTTGGTAATTGAATGCTTATGTGCACCACTTAACCCGAATGTGTAAAGTTAAAAAAAAGCTTCATGTTAACAACAGTTTTGGCTTTCTGGTTTGACATGCTGTCCCAATGTTTTTCTGTAATTTTCTCTTAGAGCAACATGTGTTTCCTTCTTTTTGTATCTTAAGGTGAATTATTCTTTTCCTTTTATATATTTGTTTTCTAAACACCTGCTTTTCCTTTCATCGCAGACTTGTGGCAGGGCAAACATTACAAGACTGTTGAGCAGTTTTTCCCGGATCAGAAATGTAATTTGGAAGCATCCACCAGATTATTGTACATACAGTATATACTGTATACTCGAGTTGTAAAAAGGAATCAGGGGGGAGGGTGGATTTTATCATATGGGGACAGATAATTTGTGCTGATTACAAATAATATAATATATTACAAATAATAGCAGTGACCAAAACACCTGCAGAAATACTGCAGGAATGACATAGCAGCAGTTAAATGCAGCCTTCTGTAAGCTTTAAATATCCACTGGGCTTACATCAAATACATCAAAACACAACAATAAAAAACACTTTTCTGAACTTATCAATATGACTCTGTCCTTCACAGGATAAGTAACATGGATCACTGCAAAAACTCACAATCTTAACAAGAATATTTGTCTTATTTCTAGTTAAAATGTCTAATTTTAGTAAAAAAATATCATTACACTTAAAACAAGACTCATCACTGGAAACAATAACAATTTTCACCTGTTTCAAGTAGATTTTCACTTGAAATAAGTAGAAAAATCTTATTTCAAGTGAAAATTGTCAAATAAGTTATTTTCCTGGTGATGACTCTAAATGTTGAAATAGCAGTAAAAACACATTCATTGATGAAATGACATAAGGGATGGAAAGGAGGGATGGCAGTTTTACAGGGGGGATGATTTGGACCGTTTTTATTTCAGGGGGGTTGCCATCCCCCCTCAACCCCAGTACTGAGTATATATATATAATATATATAGGTACCAGTAACCCTTTCTTTTACGATACACTAATAACCAGGTAATACCATGTCAATTACACTGTAATTACCTAGTAGTACCTTGTATTTACAAGGTAATTACATGGTAACTACCGGGTAATTTACCCAGTAAGTACTAGGTAATTATTACGTATTTTCTTGTACCATGTGATTATGTGTATTTACCATAATAAATGAAAACAAATACCTGGTTGTTTAAACTAAACATTACAATGTAATTACAAAGACATTAGATGGGAACTATGGAAATTACAGGTATTTACTAGGTTAATATTGGTAACTACCAGTCAATTTACCATGTAATTACTCTGAAATTACATTAATTATTTCTAAGTAAGTACCAGCTAATTACTAAGTATTTTTCTGCAAACTACCAGGAAATTATAACCTATATTTGAGGTAGTTACCAGCTAATTACACTTCAATGACCATGTAGTTACCTTGTATTTACTATAAATTTCATGGATAACTACTGGGTTCATTATTGATTTATGTTTTATCAATGGATTGGTGCAGGTACCCCCGAGGGGTGTAAATGACTCTATTGACCTTGTAATTAACCTGAGAGTTACCATGTTTTAAGTGGCAATTGGCAGGTACTTACCTTGTAGTTACTTGCCCAGTAATTCAATTTCCTAAGTATTTACCCAATAAGTACAGACATTTTTACCTGGCTTTTACTCAGTAAAGTGAAACTGGACTGTAAAAGAAAGCGTGTGTTGTTTCCATAATATTACCTGGTACCTCCTCATTAAGTACAGAAATAATTACCTGGGGCCTCATTTATAAAAGAGTGTGTAGAATTCATACTAAAAGTGCACGTAAAGTCAAAAGCCGAAAATGGCGGGCGCAAAAAAAAATCCGGATTTATAAAACCGCGTGCACGCACACTTGCACGCACACTTGCACGCAATGTTCGCTTTATAGATCACAGTCCAGCTGGAAGGTTGCGCAGCTGAATTTCACCTCATATCCCGCCCTCTACACGCCCACTTCCTACCATATATGGGCAATGCAAAGTAGTATTTGCATTTGAATGAGCCTGCTGAGCATGCGCAGTGGCTTCCTGCAGCCTGTTTGCGCGTCAGGATGAATGAACGTGTCGAGCCACGTGCCACTAAATTTCACGGAGACTGATAACGAGATGTTGTTGATGAGGTGGAGGACAGGAAAACGACATTATTTGGTGGTCACAGTAAAAGTAGAAAATGTATATAAATAGTATAAAATAAAGCGAGTGAGTGGCAGCACGGCGTTGCTGCGCTAAACGCCGTGAGTGCCCCGGCGCAACAGTTTTTTACAGTTTAAAAACTAACGGTAAGCTGAGCCTGTAATTGCAAATCATCAAGACACCCTGCAGTCCCCGCTCCCCTCAGTGCTGCTCAGGGCTGATTTATGGTTCCGCGTCACACCAACGCAGAGGCTACGGCGTAGGTGTGCGTCGCCGCGTACCCTACGGTGTAGGCTCTGCGTCGTTTTAATGCGGAACCATAATTTAGGCTTACACCCGCACGTAAAGGTTTCACGCACGCGTAAAACTCATTATATATATAAAAAAATCTGTGTCCCTTTAGGGGCTCCGTAGAGCCCCTAAACGATCTACGGAGTCCCTCATTTGTTCTGTCCTCAGTCACTCTACAGTTGTCGCGGTGGCTGTGAGGAGGTTCCCGGCGTGTCCTGCACTGCGGCTGCAGCAGCACCAGAGTCCTGACTGACGCTGTGCTTCAAACACAGAGGGACACGATCAGCGCTATTATATTATAAGTCTGATATGTCATGACATTATTAAGAGTATGACATGAATCTGGCTTCATTTCACCACCTCACCGCCTGCGTCGCCAGTTCCCCATGTCTTAAGTAAGTTCCTACGGGAGGGTCAGGGTTGCCGTAGGGATACGCAGATTTTTCGGTTAGTTTTTTCATTTTAAATCCCAACCTTTGCATAGAAGGTGGCTTGCACATCTTTCAGCCCTGTTTTTTGCGCAAGCAAGCTTTATAAATGAGGCCCCTGATATTTACCCATTAATTGAAGTGAAACTGGACTGTAAAAGAAAGCGTGTGTTGTTTCCATAATATTACCTGGTAATTGTAGATTATAATTATAAAGATTTGAACAATTGGCAAAACGTCTGATAATTACCTCTCCTTTACCCCGCAATTAGAAAGTTGGACCACACCCCCTCACATATACCTCCTCACACACACCCCCTCACATATCCCCCCTCACACACACCCCCTCACACACACCCCCTCACATATACCCCCTCACACACACCCCCTCACATATACCCCCTCACACACACCCCCTCACACACACCCCCTCACATATCCCCCCTCACACACACCCCCTCACACACACCCCCTCACACACACCCCCTCACACACACCCCCTCACATATACCCCCTCACACACACCCCCTCACACACACCCCCTCACACACACCCCCTCACACACACCCCCTCACATATACCTCCTCACACACACCCCCTCACACACACCCCCTCACACACATCCCCTCACACACACCCCCTCACACACACCCCCTCACACACACCCCCTCACACACACCCCCTCACATATACCTCCTCACACACACCCCCTCACACACACCCCCTCACACACACCCCCTCACACACACCCCCTCACATATACCTCCTCACACACACCCCCTCACACACACCCCCTCACACACATCCCCTCACATAAACCTCCTCACATAAACCTCCTCACATATACCCCCTCACACACACCCCCTCACACACACCCCCTCACATATACCCCCTCACACACACCCCCTCACACACACCCCCTCACACACACCCCCTCACATATACACCCTCACACACACCCCCTCACACACACCCCCTCACATATACCCCCTCACACACACCCCCTCACATACACCCCCTCACATATACCCCCTCACACACACCCCCTCACATATACCCCCTCACACACACCCCCTCACACACACCCCCTCACATAAACCTCCTCACACACACCCCCTCACACACACCCCCTCACATATACCCCCTCACACACACCCCCTCACATATACCCCCTCACATATCCCTCCTCACACACACACACCCTCACACACACCCCCTCACACACACCCCCTCACACACACACCCTCACACATCCCTCCTCACACACACCCCCTCACACACACCCCCTCACATACACCTCCTCACACACACCCCCTCACACATACCTCCTCACACACACCCCCTCACATATACCCCCTCACACATACCTCCTCACACACACACCCTCACACACACCCCCTCACACACACCCCCTCACACATACCTCCTCACACACACCCCCTCACATACACCCCCTCACATACACCCCCTCACACACACCCCCTCACACACACCCCCTCACACACACCCCCTCACATATACCTCCTCACACACACCCCCTCACATACACCCCCTCACACACACCCCCTCACACACACCCCCTCACACACACCTCCTCACACACACCCCCTCACACACACCTCCTCACACACCACCACCACCTTGTAACAAATACGCCAAAACAGGTGATCTGTCAAAGACTTTTTTTTTCTTCAAAAGGGTAAAGAAAAAAATACAAAGTTCTGTATAAAAACATATTGTACAGTGTAAAACGTATTGCATAGTTTAAAACATAAAACTAGGCACAGTGTTGAAAATATAGGCACATTCAGTCAATCAATGCAACAAATGAAAAATACAGTGCATTCAATAACGATATAACAACATATTTAGATCTCAAACTGGCATGTCAAGGACCCCAGTATTATCTGCATTTGGCCATCATCCTTAATCTCAATCTTTTTTTCCAGAGAACCTCACAGAAGCAAAGATTTGAGACATGTAAACAACAAAAACACGGAGCGAACCAGTTTCAACACAAAATATGACAAGTTAATCATTTGCTTGCATATTTGACCAACTCTGGAACAGCGTTAGCATGCTCGGACGGGAACAGGAAGTTAAGCTTCGTCAATAACGGAAGTAACAGAGGAAGAACGGTGCTCTTCAAAATAAAAGCATAAAAATAAAACGTAAATATTGTAAAGTAGCTGTTGAAAAATAGCAAATCTACAAGCTCATATCGCTGCACTCAGGGCAGAGTGCTGCGCTATAAGTTTGTAGATCTGTTATTTTTCAGCTGGTCATGCGTGTAAATGGCAGCAGGATACGTGCAGAGTGAATTAAGCACTTCTGTCATTTACGTTTTATTTTTATACTTTTATTTTAGTAAAAGAAAGGGTTACCTATATATATATATATATATATATATATATATATATATATATATATATATATATATATATAGGTAACCCTTTCTTTTGTATAGCTTTTTCATACAATCATTGTAACAGATTACCTTTCAAATGACTCAAGAAAACCGTCAGGCCGCTGTGTAAGAACAGGGCGAGTTCAAAGTGAAGCCAAACAAGCAACATGTGACTACAGACCTGCTCACATCACTGCTTTTAGCTGTCTGAGGATCCACAGCATTCAAAACCCACATCCAACTTTGTGAATAGTAACTGCTCATATTATTTGAAACATTATCTAAACACTGGCCTTGTGCATTTTGTGCTTTTGAAATATTTAGTTCCACTGTACTACGGGGTGAGTGATTATAACGATGCAGTCATGACAGAAGGAAGATGGCCTTAGGAAATCAAACCTGTCTACCTTTAAGATGTTCAACCTATGATTGATGTCTGCTTTCATAATATTCAAAGACGCGTGCATGCAACCAGAAGATGCTGCTTCATTTTAATTGGTAATGCATGTGAGCTCTTACTAAGTGCAGCTAAAAACAAAAAAAAACTATTACAAATAGACTGGATGTTTAAAAAAACAAAACCAAATGAGGTTCCCAGTCGCGTGATTGACAAGCGGTTAAAAATAAATCTTCCCAGAGCACGCTGCAGCGATTTAACCCTTTATAGGGCACTCATTGAAATACTTGGAAATGTACAATTTCAACCCTAGAGTGTTATTGGGGGCTACTACCAGAGTATTTTTCATTATTTCTTTTTTCATTTTTTTTTTTATTCTTGATGCAAATCAAGGTCAAAGAAGTTACCATATATGGTTCCTTGCCCATCGCGAGTAACATTGTATCTAACACTGAAGTTACCATGTATGGTTACTTGCCCATTGAGGGTGAAATTGTACCCATACATTGGATATGTATAAAAATACAAAAAACACATACAACATAATATTTATGATACTCTCTTCATAGAGATATAAGAACTTTTCTCCATAAATGGTATAACTTGACTTCTAGGGCTTCTCTTTTTCTCCATCCATATATTTTGTCCAATCAGTCCAATCACCTCCTGACCCTCTCTCTCCACCAGCAGCAGGCAGGTTGACCATGCCATTGACCATGCCACAGAACAAGAAGTGAAGAATAGCATTATAATTAATGGTGGTACTGATATTATGCTATACAAATCTGTGGCAACATCCAATGCAACATCCAATATTGTCTTACCTTATAATGCGCTATTTGTAAAACGAAAACACCCGAATTTCGACTTACTAGATGCACCGGGCATATGTCTACAAAAGGACACTGTCACTTGAACTAGTTTGACCATAAGGGGGTGTATTTGTAAAAAAAAACACAAAGTATGGCTTACTAGAGTATCTGGCATATGTCTATAAAAGGTTCCTCAGTCACTTGCACTAGTTTTACCACACAGGGGCGTATGATCATATATGGGGTCACCATTATTCATGCTAACTATTTCACTGATTTCACTAATTCTGCACAAACAACACTTATCTCATCAGTTAGCACCATCATTCAAGCACATACTGTGTGAGTGTCATCAACTTAGCATGGTTAGTTTCAGCTTTCTGAACTTTTGTGTGGAAGAAGGTAGGAGCAAAAATGTGAATTTTCCCCTTCTTGAAAATCAATGAAGTTCCCGCTTCTCCAGGGCACTGCTGATTGGTCAGATGCCATGATGACACTGTCTGTGACAAAGCATGATCTGTGCTGATTGGCAGGATTAACTCACATGACTTCAACACCTCACTGAGAAGTGTGGGGAAAGTAGATTTTCATGTCCACGGAAATTACCGTATATGGTAACTCGCCCTATAAAGGGTTAAAGATGCAACCTTCACGAGAATACATTTCAGTAGGAGAGAATTAAAATAAATAAATCACCTGAATAAAAACATAAAAAATGTTTTCAAGTAATGATGTGGTTACAGATTTCTAAAAAAAACATTTCTGGAAAGAGAAACGTGATTTTCACATCATAAAATATTGGCCATGAAACTATTTTCCCAACAAGACGATCACAGCAGACTGTGTTTCTGGTCGTCAACGGTGAAACATCTTGTGTCAGAAGATCAGAGTTGAGCCTGAACGGTCTGATGTGAGCGGTTGAAAACGCTGTTTAAGACCAGTCATGTTTGTCCTCAGGGCTGAATGGAACAGATGACAGAGATCATTGGAGCCTTTTATTTATTTTTTTTCCTTTTTCACAATATTATAATGCAGCATAGAGACAGACACTGTTGTGATATTGTTCCCAGACAAGCAACCACTCTTCACACTCTTTGTGACGGATGCTAATTTGTCGCAGCCCTTCTCTTATTCTGCATCGAAGTACAAGTACGAATACTTCGTTACCTTACTTAAAGGAGCTTGAGGCAGGATTTATGAAAAAAATTTGTAAACGTTTTAAGTTTTCTAATAATGTCAGATGAAGCGTTCCAAACCAAAAAGGATGAGCCCTCTAGTGTATCTCTCCTTTGCCTTTAACAGGCTGTGTGCTGCAAAATGTGCTGCAATTCGGACTCCGAATTTCCCGCGCTGGGCGGCGGATGTGACGTCACATGACGCTGCATGCGCGTTCTCCCCGTTCTCCCGTGCCGGCTTCGCTGTTGGCTGCAGTACCCCCAACGGCCGTCGTGGTGAAGGGTGGCGCTAGAGAGTCTCATTTCTTAAAAGGAGCCTCATACTCCTTTAAGTAGAAATTTTGGTTATCTATACTTTACTGGAGTAATTATTTTTCAGACGACTTTTTGCTTTTACTCCTTACATTTTCACACAATTATCTGTACTTTTTACTCCTTACATTTTAAAAACAGCCTCGTTACTCTATTTCATTTGGGCCTTTAAATAAAAACTATCCAGTTAAATTGCTCCATCCGGATAGAGTGAATTTGGTTGTGGTTGTTTCAGATGTTCTTGTCCAGTTTTGTTCTTACATCCGTTCCCTCAGATTCCTGCAACTAAACTTGGATGTACATTCCAATAAAGGTTAGGATAAATGATAACATGAACATGAAGTTTGACTTTTTGCACCATTACAATACTTATAGGCAACTAGTCATCATATCTCCTGCTCTCTGAAACACATGTTAATGCTCAATAGTACACATATATGCTTCTTTAATATATTTGCATTATACTAAGATGCATTCATTTTCAATGGCTTTTGTCCTTCATGGCTTTTTTCCCCCTTACATTACTTTTACTTTTATACTTTAAGTAGTTTTGAAACCAGTACTTTTATACTTTTACTTGAGTAAAAAACTTGAGTTGATACTTCAACTTCTACAGGAGTATTTTTAAACGCTAGTATCTATACTTCTACCTGAGTAATGAATGTGAATACTGAAGACACCTGTGCAGAGAAGTTAGTTACATTTATATGTGTTTATTATTATTATCCACACGTAATACCTGCACACACGGTCCAACAACGCCCTCTCAGGCTGTTTGAGTATCACTCTGGATAAAACGGATGAAACGGCAGTCTTTTGTAGTTTGTGCAACACTTAACCACATGCATTTAAAAGGAAATGAGAGAATGGTGGAGCAAGCAGAGACATATCATCAAGTCTTGTCAAAACACGGCCAACTGTTTTGCAGTTTTGCAACGCGCCATCCTCAAGCAGAACGTGCTTGGTGTGTGTTTAGTGGTAAAATAACCAAGACAAGCGTGTTTTATTTTGACAAAAATAGTAGCTTTTTTTGACTTTATGGATTAAATAAATAAATGGCTTTCAGTGATAAAACTTTTATAAAAACTGATTCTCCAGTTAGGACTAGAAAGCATATTTTGACTTTTTGGCTCCTTTGTCTTGGTTACTTTAATTAGTGTCAGCAATTTCAATACTTTTTTTATATATATATATATTTGTTACTCTAAGAAGAAACAAACAACAAACTTCCTGCCCCATCACAACAGGTGAGGATGAAGGAGGAACAACGTAGAACAGTTTGCAACTCAGAGGAAATTCATAGATTTCGTTTGAAAAATGGAAACAGTCACTCCCTTTTCCAAAGTAATTGTGATGGCATACATTCACGTCTTTTGATCTGTTTATTGGTGGTTCTTCTGGAAACAATGACTTAACTAAATAGCTGCTAGGCCCCAGTGATGCATGTTGGCGTGATGGCGATGGTGACGGCTCCAGAACCAGTTTTGCGATATGCTTCTAATTTGTACAGGTCATGTTTTTTATAGACTCATTTCTTTTTCATTTAAATTCATACACACAAATCTGTGACATTTCATTAGGAAATAGGTACGGTGGCTGAGACCCGCCATTGCTGAAAATAAAAGTAACGCTGCAAATAAAAACAAACGACGCAAATAAAAAAGCCACAACGAAAGTAAATTACTGGGGTCTATTTTCGCTGATGCACCGGTGTTTTTTACGTGAGAGGAGAAGAAGAAGACGAAGAGGACGTAAGTGAAAAGGAAGAAATAAGAAGAGCTAGGAATAAAAAGAACAACGAACGAGAAAATAAGTGAAAAGGTTAGTGTTCAACGTCGCTACGTGTAATTTTTTTCTTCTTCTTCTTCTCCTCTCACGTAAAAAACACCGGTGCATCAGCAAAAATAGCCCCCGGTAATTCACTTCCGTTGTGGCCTTTTTATTTGGGTCGTTTTTTTATTCTATTTGCAGCAGCGTTTATTTTATTTGCAGCGGGGTTTCTTTTTGTTTGCAGCGTTTATTTTATTTGCAGCGGCGTTTGTTTCTGACTATACACTGTATACGACTTCCAAAATAATTATTTCCAACATTATATATAAAAAATAAAATAAAATAAAAGCATTTATAGAGTTTCTTGCTCTGTTTGTCAGTGCCATGTGTGCTGATGAACATGTACTTCTGTCACAGGGTTTCAGCTGAAGTCTGATCAACTGGAGAATGACACTATGACCCAGATGTAACCATATGGAATACAATACTTAACAAAAAAGTCTTTATATTTGAAGCTCAATCTGTTTGTCATTCTCCAGAGAAAGCATGCGGGGCAGGAATCGAGGGGGGACAGTGTTCACCTTCTTTTTAACCCCATAATGCCCATGCAAACAATCTTTTTTTTTACGTTGCTGCTTGACCTATTTCTTCATGTGTATCGTTAAAGCAGCCTTGTGAAAGGCTTAATTATTCATGCTTTATTTCAAAATGAAGAGCTTTGAGAACACGGCTCCGCAGGAGGATTGACACACGCGACGGCGCTCTTACAGGAACACACACTCGGAGCAACACCAGAGCCAGACACACACACACACACACACACACACACACACACACACACACACACACACACACACACACACACCCTTCACTGACTCCGTCCACTGTGCTGTGCACGGAGCATTAAACCAGCAGTGAAGATAAATGCGCTGTCAGCCCCTTTAATGATTTATTTCAAACATTTCACTCGATCCAATAAGGTTACAATCTATGGCAGGTAATTGTTTATATAGAAATGGAGGGCATTTGTTTGTTTTATTGAGCATTGAGCAGAGGGAACACAGTAACTTCAGAAATGGACTGACTGACTGTCAGAAATCTCAGCGGGCTGTTTTAAGACGACACCACGTGCTTTCATTCTAATCACATATAATAACACGCATCACGTGCAATTTTCAGCCCTTTACACTCGTGCCCTAAGCACGGCTTTTTTTAATCTCCTTTGTAAGGGTGTGAGGCCTATTTGTCCATTTGCTCAAACAAGCGTATGGGTGTCCGACCAGCCACACACTGTTCCTGCCTGTGCGCGTGCGTGTGCGTGTGCGTGCGCGTGTGCACGTGCGCGTGCGTGCGCGTGTGCGCGTGCGTGCGCGTGCGTGCGCGTGTGCGTGTGCGTGTGCTGCAGTTAGGTGAGGCATCAGAGCAGCCTGTCACTTGTCCCCTGGTATTGCGTTAGTCTGCGTCGACAGTATGTCCACCCTGGGTTTGTCAGTGTCTATTCAGACCTGACCTGTCTTGTTCAGCACATGGCAGAAGATGCTGATGGACATTTCCAGTTCTCCTTCTCGGTGTCCATCACTCGGTGTTGGGATGCATCCCCGACGCATCTTAGTTTGAGTTCCTGAAATTTGTTGACAGTTGCAGAGGGTGGTCTGCAGTTCTGCCACCCTCAATTATGGGAGATGTGATCTGATTCTGACTTGAGGGATGTAGGTTGCCTGCTGTGCATAAATGCTCAATTGCGGTCGATCGATATCTTGCTAATAGGTTTTGAAAATTGAAAACAATGCAAAGAGAAAAGATGTGTAAACCCTGCTGAGGGATTTTGAAATACAAACCCAAAGGGCTAAGTGAAGGTGGGGGTAAGTGCCATCAGTTATTTCTTTATTTACAGTCCTTGAGGATTAGATTCATTCATCTTCTCTCATCTCTGTTGTCTTGCTGCCAGTCAATCTTGTGTTTTCTCTTAATTTCCTGTAAGTCGCTGATGAAAAAGAAGGAGTATTTAATTAGCACTCTCTTTGTTCTGTTGAAACTGTTGGTGTTTGGTTTTTCTATGGACCAGGGAAAGAACTCAAAACTGTTTCTAATAGAGATGGAGGCAATCGGATAAGGAACGCTGCCAGCCATGCTCTCTTTTCCTCTTCTTGAAGAGGACAACTTCAGCTTTTAATAAACATGTAATAAGAAAGAAAACAGCTGGTAGCTGCACCGCAGATGGTGCTGTTCTTGGCATCTCCAAGGAGGAGACCACACATACAGATGGCTCATTATTCCAGCATTTGCTTATGCATATTGCACAAAATTTTATTCCGATGCTTAACAACCAGTATAAGCAATACAGGTGTTACTATTTTTCACAACACTCCCCCAGCCGAGTAAGCAGGCAGATCTGGATTCGGTCAAAATCTTCTGATGCGGATCACTTGCACAATCCGCGGTAACTACTTCTCCCCCATCAATATTTCATTGCCGTCTCTGTTTGCGAGGAGCGTCGTGTTAATCTGCACTCAGGTGTGATTCATGGTTAAACCAGCTGTCAGTCTCGCCTCCACTGCAGCCCCGTTTTCCAACTGCACCTTTGTGTCATTAAGGTAACAGCCCACAAATAGCTCAGCGGGTTGTTGATTAAGACAGAAGGAGAGATATTGATCACAAAGGAAGGGGAAAACAAGTCCAGAGTGAGGCCTGAAGCTCCGCATCATCCCTGACCTCCGTCACAACCCACGCGCTCTCATCTGCACTTATACACTCACTACGTTTACATGCAGTCAAAATTCGGGTTATTGCTAATATTCCGGTTACTGAAACATTCAGAATATTCCGTTTCCATGGTAATTAATCATTTGGGATATCTGGATCAAACCAGCGACGCACGGAGAACGTCATGACACAATTCCCGCCATTTCTGCTTCTTCTTCCTGTATCCAAATTCAAAACAAATGCTGCTTCACGCAACTTTTCTCTCATCTTCTTTTAAATCTCTCTATCCCGGTACTTTCTACCGTCTACAAATGCAGAAATGTTCATATCCTTCATTACATTTATGAAGTGATTAGTCTCCTCCTGGTCTTGGTTTCTCCGTGTTTAGAAGAACTTCCTGGACTCAAAAGACAGCGGTGCGTCCAAAATACCATACTAAAAAGTATACTTAAGTTCGGCACACTTTTGAGTAAATATCAGTAGTGTGCATTAATTCAGACGTACTTTTAAGAGCGCACATGTCACTTCCTGCCGTAGGGAGAGGGGGGGTGTTGTTACCATGGTAACAGCAGCAGTAGCAGCACCGCTCCGCTATTTCCTGTTTATTCTGGCCCAAACAAGATGACATTATATAATATTATTAAATACGAATATTATAATATTAATATTATATAATAATATTATTATACTTAATATTATACTTATGACATATACGTATCACTTAGCAACCAAACACTGCTGCATTGCATTGTGGGAAGTTTCTGCTCAGCTAGTGTCCATCAATCCACACTAATACATTTCTCCAAAATGAGTATGGATAGAGCTACTATTGAGTACGTACTAATGTTTCAGATGCACTAAAAAATCTGACTTACTCATTTTGCTACTCATTAGGGTGGAAGTGTGGGATTTCGGACGCAGCCCAGGATTCCTTGTGAACAGAACATGTGCAGAAAACAAATTCCTGTTCCGTTTGATGGGGATATTCCGTTTGGCGTTTACATGACCCAATATTCAGGTTTTAAAAGGAGTAACCCAGGGGTCAAATTCAGGTTTTTAAAAACCGGAATATGAGCAAATTCTGGTTATTCAAAGGGGTTATGGTGTTTACATGGCCGTGCAAATTCCGATTATTGCCAATGTTCGGGTTTTAAAAGGGTTATTGATGCATGGAAACACAGTCACTGTTGTTTGGGAGGTTACACACATATCTGCATATTTCTGCACATTTCTGCACTTCAGCGTCTCTGTATTTTTATATTCACTCAAATAGAAAATGTCACTGGTAAGAAAAAAATATTAATTTGAATGAAAACAAGGCAAAAGATTCAGTCCCTTGAGAGAAATATGTTCTTCGTTGAGTCTTTTTTTAGGTTGACTCTTTTAAATTACAGATGCTCTTTTAATTGGCTACGGTCAAATAAAACCCGTCTAATGAGGCAGTGCATTCATTCGCTTATTTCCTTTCAAGTTGTTTCCCTTTGTATCTCAGAGCAAAAGTCTGCTCTTGTGCTTACTGTCATTCCAAGGAGGTTATTCTTAGTCAAAAGACCATCATGCCTCAAATAAATATGCTAATATTTATTTTTCTGCTACAGAATAGATGAAAGATGAATTTATTCATTAACTATAAAGACCAACACTGTTCTCTCACCTTTATACATTATTTTGAATACCACTGGCACAATTTAAAGTAAAGAGAGTAAAACCTGCCTCTCACTCCGGATCTCCATTACATGATGAACTTAGCCTGGACTTTTCCTTTAACGTGACGATTAAGTGAGCTAATCACAAGTGAGAGCGAGACGCAGACACTTTCATCCCGGCCTGCATGCGTGTCCGTGTCTTGAAACATCTGAGGGATTTTCTTTCAGACCTCCTCACACTTGACACTCCATGTATGCTGGAGCTGTCCTGTTTAATTTATAACAGGAGTCAAAGTGACCTTTATCCCTGCGATGACTATAATGTACTTTAGCACATGTCAGTCTCAGGTCAGGATCATCCCTTGTGTCATATGTTTTGTCTTGCATGTTTTACAGTCACCAGGGATGTTCTGCTGCCCTTTCTCAGCTGCAACCTATTCAAGTTTAGAGTGAACTTAGGCAGGTGATTGCAGCAAAATAAAAGAAGAAAAACATGTAACATTCTATTACTATGGAGGTCTGTGGACCTGCTCTTTCTGCCGTATTCAATCAATCTTTTTATTTAGACTCAAGTCCATTAAAAAAGAGAAACAAACATACAGCAATATTTAAAAAAGACAGTCCTACCAGTGTTTCCACAGAGCAGACTGGTATCTGGGTTGGTTAACATCATAATAATGGCATTACAAGAGCTATTAAGTCGACATATGAGTTTGAACATCAATCGCCTCAAAAGAGCACGAAAAGTGATAACTTGTACTTTACAAAAGAGTTGACTTGCACTAGACCATCTTGGTTTCCCGAGCAAAATACACAGACAATCGTTGTACGCAACCTGTCATTTATGGTCTTCTTAAATTTAATCCATAAGGGTGCAGTATAATACGACGGAGTATTAGGGCCAAACTAAGACCAAAAAAAAAAATGGAAATTAGTCATAATAATATGAGAATAAAGTCATAAAATTACGAGAATAAAGTCGTAATATTTCGAGAATAAAGTCGTAATGTTACGAGAATAAAGTCGTAATATTAAATATATTATTAATATAACTTCACAAGATGCTCAATATTCCTCATTTTAACACAGGGAGGGGACAGGGACTGCTCTTCCTGTTAGAGTTCTCATAAATTATATTCTCATAATATTACGACTTTATTCTCATAATGTTACGACTTTATTCTCGTAATGTTACGACTTTATGCTCATATCCTACGACTTTATTCTCATAATATTACGACTTTATTCTCATAATATTACAACTTTATTCTCATAATATTACAACTTTATTCTCGTAATGTTACAACTTTATTCTCGTAATGTTACGACTTTATTCTCATAATACTACGACTTTATTCTCATAATATTACGACTTTATTCTATTACGACTTTATTCTCACAACATTATGACTTTATTCTCGTAATTGTACGACTTTATTCTCATTAAATTATTACTTTATTCTCGTAATTTCCAATTCTTAGTTTGGCCCTAATACTCCGTCGTAGTATAAAAATATTA